>NW_023458561.1:61625617-61628529 GCF_013731165.1 Rhagoletis pomonella | reverse complement strand
ACGTTGATGCGTTTTCAATTTAACCCTCTGATTGTTGAAGCTTTGAATAACGAAGGGAAAATTATGATAAATGCCGTTTCATACTTGTAATATGTATCCTGAAGCGTTGACATGGTTAATGCTTTGACTTTATTTTTATGTGTGAAAACTTTCTTGTTTTGATAATTCAAAATGTTTTTTTTTTTTTTTTAAATTAAATTTTGGTTTTCACTTAGTTCGTCCCTTTATGAGGCGTCGTAGGAGAAGACGCGACATCTCTCTCAATTGTTTAGTAATAACTGTGAATAAATAATGTTCTAGTTGTGTACATATATTCTCTTTTATGACTTCTGGACGAGGTCTTACTGTGCTTATGATATTTTATCAGGAGCAAGTTATTTTCTAATGCCCGGCTAATGAAGGCAGAAAATCATAGAAGCTTCCTTTGCTGTGCTACGACAATCCGAAGAGGAACAAGTAAGAAAGTCTAAGTTCGGGCGGAGCCGAACATTAAATACCCGGCGCAAGTATTAAATATATGTTTTTTCACCCTTCCGAAACCTTCCGCTAGATGGTAAGCCGGGGTGTATCAATTTTGAGTAAATTAGCGTCCTTCAATTTCGAAATATTGAAGTTTCAAGCATTTCTTAAATTTACCGTTATATGAGAATCGGCCGTTATTTTAGTCCGATTTCAATAATTTTCAACGTTTTGCTTACACGTGGCAAGTACAATAACCATACCGAGTTTGGTAGAAATTGGTAGAACGGTTACCGATATACTTACATGTGATCATAAGTGGGCGGTGCCACGCCCATTTTCCAAAATTTTACCATAAACGTATTTCTTGGTAAAGAATTGTTGAAAGCATCAATTTTGAATAAATAAGCTTCAATATTTAATGATTTATCGAAGATTTTGTATTTCTCTAAATTACCGTTATATGGGATGTGGGCGTGGTTATTGTCCGATTTTAAAAAGTTTCGGCGATTTTTTATGCTGTACCAGGGCCAACAACTGTGCCAAGTTTGGAAGAAATTGGTGCAGCGGTTACCAAGATATACACATGTAACCATAAGTGGGCGTGGCTACGCCCATTTTCCAAAAATTTATAATATTCTTATTTTTCGTCGAAAAATTATTGTAAATATCAATTTTGAGCGAATAATCTCCAGTAGTTACTAAAATATCGCAGTTTTCGTATTTCTGGAAATTACCGTTATATGGGAAGTGGGCGTGGTTAAAGTCCGATTTCGCCCATTTTCAATACCAACCTACCTTGGATTAAGGGAAACCTTCATACCAAATTTCGTTAAGATATCTCAATTTTTGCTCGAGTTATCGTGTACACGGACAGACGGACAGACGGACAGACGGACGGACGGACGGACAGACAGACATGGCTTAATCGATTTCTTTTTTCACCCTGATCATTTATGTATACATTTGTCTATATCTATCTCGATTCGTTTTGGCTGTTACAAACAACCGTTATGTGAACAAAATTAATATACCCTTGTGCACAAGTGCGCTCGGGTATAAAAATGCAACAGATTTATAGATATGTCACACTAATACACTTTTCATTTTATCGATTTTGGAATCATGAACTGCCTGCTGCTAAATATGTAGATTTATAAATAAGCATATTCGTATTTTTCCAGTGTTCTGAATTATTCAAACTTCAATGAGAGCTCAATGTATCGAGCTTGAATATCAAATTAGCCATGAAAAACGACTAGACAAACGTAGATACAAAATGTAGATTTAGAATGAAATTTTATCAATTGCAGCTGAGATGATATATTTTATTAACCAACCTTTCAAACTTCCGGAGTTTTCTCGAGTGTACAAAAGTTTAACAAATACATACATATGCTTTAAATTCTTATCTTAATTCAAACTATTTATTTCCTAACAGGGTATCCCTATTTTTTTTTATTGGCGCCAGATAAAAAAGTAGCAAATTATACTTGTAAATAATAAGTACATCTGTTGAATATATGTATATATTTATTAGGGTGATTGACTTGGTTTTTCCAACCGGATTTTTTGAAATCTTGATTTTTCGAATATCGAATAAACCGGATCAACATACCTGTTCATTACATACAAATCTTGACCTCTCAATAAAAGTTTTGAGTTTCTCGAAGCTTTTAAAACTTTTTGCAGTTCAAGAGAAACCCCTAAATAGTACTTATGTTATGTTAGGCTGTTTGAGGATGAACACTATGTGATTCCAATAACTGAATGTTTATTTATTTATTTGAAATACAGTCTACCAAGTAATTACTTTTTACAGACTAATTAAAAATACGATATAAGTCTAACTTAGAAAATATACAAATTTGCGTTAAAGTTTAGAGAACTACAATATCGATTTGCTAGTCGCATAGACCTTGCAATACATAGCTTGTTGTATGCCTGCCAAAGCGTATGTTCAAAGGGTTAATTTTCCACAAATACAATACGCAACTTAAGTTCTCTCCCTACGCTTTCCAATGTTTATTTTTCAACTAAGCTAAGTCTCTTCTTACGATTCCTCCTAGACCTCCGGAAGATTTAGGATTATTTTTTTTATCTAGAAATAGAAGTTCAAATTGTGATATCTTGTTCCTATCCGAGAAGAGTAATAGCTCGATTTCTTATGGACTTGCGTTTAACCCGTTTTACAAGCAGCCGAGAGTTCCGTCTATGATTTCACAAATTTTAGGAAGAAAAGGGCATGAGATCTTCAGTACAACATTGTCGGCATATGTCAATGGGTAGGAAAATAAGGAAAGTTCGACAGGAAGCAAATTCAAAGTACTTAATACGAAGGATCTGCCTGAGGTTTTCATTTGAGATAACCGGTGAAGGTTTTGTGGTCAGAACAAAACCTGCAATTCCTGGGAAGGGCAGCAGCATAATGTATGTATTTACTACCCTGCCCA
>NW_023458561.1:61609343-61625517 GCF_013731165.1 Rhagoletis pomonella | reverse complement strand
TTTCAAAGTGTATGAACTAAATTTGGGCAGGGTAGTAAATACATACAATATGCTGCTACCCTTCCCAGACCACAAAACCTTCACCGGTTATCTCAAATGAAAACCTCATCCAGTTATATATACCAATAACAGGCAGATCCTTCGTATTAAGTACTTTGAATTTGCTTCCTGTCGAACTTTCCTTATTTTCCTACCCATCGACATATGCCGTCTATGTAGTACTAGAGATCTCATGCCCTTTTCCTCCTAATCCTTAGTGAAATCATAGACGGAACTCTTGGCTGCTTGTAAAACGGCTTAAACGCAAATCCATAAGAAATCGAGCTATTACTCTTCTCGGTTAGGAACAAGATATCACAATTTGAACTTCTATTTCTAGATGAAAAAATAATCCTCAATCTTCCGGAGGTCTAGGTATCGTAAGAAGAGACTTAGCTTAGCTGAAAAATAAACATTGGAAAGCGTAGGGAGAGAACTTAATTTGCTTATTGTATTTGTGGAAAATTAACCCTTTGAACATACGCTTTGGCAGGCATACAACAAGCTATGCATTTAACGAACCGATAGCAAGATCTATGCGACTAGCAAATCGATATTGTAGTTCTCTAAACTTTAACGCAAATTTGTATATTTTCTAAGTTAGACTTATTTCGTATTTTTAATTAGTCTATAAAAAGTAATTACTTTGTAGACTGTATTTCAAATAAATAAACAAACATTCAGTTATTGGAATCACATATGATAGTGTTCATCCCCAAACAGCCTAGGACATAACATAAGAACTATTTAGGGGTTTCCCTTAAACTGGAAAAAGTCTTAAGAGCTTCGAGAAACTCAAAACTTTTATTGAGAGGTCAAGAATTGTATGTAATGAAAAAACAGGTACGCTGATAAAATCCGGTTTTTTCGATATTCGAAAAATCAAGATTTCAAAAACCCGCCTATACACTGAACCAAAAATCCATCTCTGGATCAAAGAAAAACTTTCCCTACTTTAAGGTCGAAAATTCTTCCGAATGAGTAAAAAATTCTTCCGAATGCGAAATTTTTCTTTGGAATGTGTAAAAAAGTACACGAAAATATAGAA
This sequence comes from Rhagoletis pomonella, assembly GCF_013731165.1. Classification (NCBI taxonomy): domain Eukaryota; kingdom Metazoa; phylum Arthropoda; class Insecta; order Diptera; family Tephritidae; genus Rhagoletis; species Rhagoletis pomonella. The sequence goes on along the minus strand of NW_023458561.1, from coordinate 61,624,430 downwards.
CCGTGGATGTAATCTATATTTTGAAGAAATGTTGGAAATGAAAAGAGGATAAAAGTTCTTCAGTGCTGTTTCGTTCCCATTTTTCTTCATTTTGATTGCTGTTTTTCTTCAGTTAAGAGAAGTTTTTTTTGGTGTAGATATCCATACACACCGCTGGAACCCGGGTTGGAAAAACCAAGTCAATCACCCTAATAAATATATACATATATTCAACAGATGTACTTATTATTTACAAGTATAATTTGCTACTTTTTTATCTGGCGCCAATAAAAAAAAATGTATCCCTGTTAGGAAATAAATAGTTTGAATTAAGATAAGAATTTAAAGCATATGTATGTATTTGTTAAACTTTTGTACACTCGAAAACTCCGGAAGTTTAAAAGGTTTGTTAGTTAAATATTTCATCTCAGCTGCAATTGATAAAATTTCATTCTAAATCTACATTTTGTATCTACGTTTGTCTAGTCGCTTTTCATGGCTAATTTGATATTCAAGCTCGATACATTGACATGTATGTATATATTGCGTCTAATTGAAGTTTGAATAATTCAGAACACTGGAAAAATACGGAAAAATACGAATATGCTTATTTATAAATCTACATATTTAGCAGCAGGCAGTTCATGATTCCAAAATCGATATAATGAAAAGTGTATTAGTGTGACAGCGAGAGATGATGCCATGTCGCGTCTTCCCCTAAGACGCCTCATAAAGGGACGAACTAAGTGAAAACCAAAATTTAATTAAAAAAACATTTTGAATTATCAAAAGAAGAAAAATCAAAATAAAGTCAAAGCTTAACCATGTTAACGCTTCAGGAGACATTATACGAGTATGAAACGGCTTTTATCATAATTTTCCCTTCGTTTTTCAAAGCTTCAACAATCAGAGGGTTAAATTGAAAACGCATCAACGTTTCACAATGCAGGGTTGAAATCGAAAATGTGCCATTTTCCCAAGCATATAATTTAATATTTCGTTTTTAATAAACGCTGCCCAGCACCTGGTCCTAACTTTCATAGTCAAAGCAAAGAAATCGCGCGCACGCACACACACCAATACACAAGTGCCATAATGAATAGAGCAGCAAATTCAAAAGAAGTAACCAAATAGCAAATCTTAAATTTAATTAATGATTCTACATAAACGTACCTTTTCAACTCCGTTTCACTCAACTCATTGCATACATATCTTTTCAGTTTTTGTTTTTTTTTTCTTATCGTTTTTTTTTTGTTCCTTTGTGTTGAGATGGATGCTTGGTACGAGTTACTTGTAGATCTACGAATCGTATTTCCTGCTTAACGGGCTTGAGAACAGCTGCTTCTGCTAGTATAATATAAGAAATGCATGCACACCTATATAGATACTTACATACATACATACATAAATAAGAGTACTACCTTTGGTGGCATTAAACAAATAATAACAACAGCTGACAGCTCAGCATAAAATGTACTAGTTGGCAGGAATTTTGCTTAAACAGCATTTATGTAGGTTTGCACTTTTCTGTGTGAATATACATACAAGTATGTACAAAGATACACAACTACGTATGTACGTAGATGTGTGTAAAACTACTTACCGCAGATCAAATACTGATGAGACAAAAAAATAAGATGAGAAAATCGCAAATCTATTCGAATTGGTAGAAAACTGCTTACTCCTAGTTTGGCATACTTACATACATAAATACATATGTACATACAAGTGTATGTACCCAATAAACACCAAAAAAAAATATTTCTCCAACCTTGGTTCTCAAGTTGATATCCAACAGCATTCTCTAACTCATCTCTAACCGATGCGCAGATACGCAAAAAGTGATAGAGAAAAGAATTTTTAATTATCAAGTGAAAAACGAAAGCTATATGTGACACGTAAAGTTGAAAGGGACCTACGGTCAGAAAAAATCGGTTTTCACTTTTTCATCGACTCTTATAGTAAACGGGACACTCTTTTCAATGCAATAAACCGCAGCTTTCTAGCTGTATTAGTTTTTTCACAATTTCACTTCAAAAGTACTTACTTTCACAAAAAAAAAGTACAAAAAAATCAAATCTGACAAACTATTCTGAAAATAATCAAATTCGCTTGAAACTCGCTACTCGAGGGTTTTCGAACAACGGTTTCGTAATCACTGACCTCGTTTTCGGTGTCAACGACATTTTTGAGTTTCACATGAAACCGCAAAAATTTTACATTTTTTTCCGCCATATTGGATCCGCCATTTTGAATTTTTAAAAGCGAACATCGGATTCGTAATCAGTGACACCAAAAACCCCCGGGTAACGAGTTTCAAGCGATTCCGATCAATTTTTAAAAAAGTCATCCGCCATATTGGATCCGCCATTTTCAATTTTGGAAAACTAACATCGGATTCGTAATCAGCGACCCAGAAAACCCCCCAGTAACGAGTTTCAATCCATCATTAAAATGTTCAGAAGCATCAAAATCAACTTGGTAAACTTCAAAGTCGTTTTTCTCGAAATCTTTTTTTCTGAGCGTACGTCCCTTTTAACTTTACGTGTCACATAGTTATAAAGAGGAAAATTACCAACAAAAAGTAAATAATCTTCAAAGTATCCTCAAATAATCTTGAAAGAAGATAAAACGCTAAGTGAAACAAGTGGCAAAATTACTGTCGGACTGTATACTGTGCAGTGAATTATTGTAATTCGATATTGATTAACTACATACTACAAAAGGAGTAATAAAATGAAAAATTAATAGTTAAATTCATCTATGTATGTCGTTTAAATCAAAAAGGTGTAAGGTATTTTACTATTTCAATTTCAGTATTGCAATGATATGTTTGAAACCAATTGGAGAATTACATTGGAGTTCAAGTTGAGAACTAGCATTTTCTCAACTTGAGAAACAGTCCCTTTTTCATACAAAGAAAAATGCCCTTTTCGTTGAGAACGCTATGATCCTCCACTTGAGGTACTGTCGAGAAACAACGTTGGAGATTTGAGAAAAACCCTTAGTTCTCAACTTAACCTCAAGTTGAGCTCAAACCTAAATGCTTGTTGGGTACATACATATTCATACATACGTATGCTTATAGTAGTAAATCGTACCTAATAAATACTTCTTCCCTCTCGTCGTATTCGTACCTGTGCCCTTTTGTTGTATATGTAATCACATTTGTGCACGCTCACTTTGTTTTTGTATTTGTGCATTCGTGAATGCACTTTTATGGTTGTGCGATTTATTTTGATTGTTATTTTTATGAATTTACGATAACTACATCTACTATGGAATTCACTCGATTATGCTGAATGTAGTAAGCATACCGAAAATGATTAGTCTATTTGTGTCTTGATGCGTGTAAACATACCTACATACGAGTGTAAGTATGTACATGTAATTACCAAAGGATCAAATAGTAGATACCCATTAAAATCCGAGCATCATAAAATGTGCATTCATATACCATACATTAGATTGTGTAAAAAAACGACTATTTTTCAGCCTCACGAAAATTTCGTTGAAGGTTACCAAAAAAAAACCGTGGAAAAGCATCCGCCAGTCAGTTACATGTGCGTATGTTCGACCATTTTTTTTATATAAAAGAAAACTATCGGCATCTTCAACAAAAAATATTGCCAAAAATCAACGATAGTCCCAGCTACTTAAAACTTGCACTTTATTATACTAATTTTTTTACTTATTTAACGGAAATGATTTTTTTCATTAAAAATTCTTATTTTACGACCCTTAACTGGAAAATGAAGATAGGGGGAAGAAATTTTGGCAAAGTCTTTTTGTTTGTGACCCCCAACGAAAATTTCATATCGATGACTGAGCGGAAGATCGACCTATCTGGGCTGCCAGTTCGAAAACGCTCTATCTCAAAAAAGTTTTCAAGAACGCCCTATTTCAGAATTTTATTGAAAAACACCCTATCTCGAAATTCGGTTCAGAAACGCCCTATCTCACTTCAAAATGTATTGAAAATATGCTGATATAGGGCGTTTTTGAAACGGCAGCTGAGACAGGACGTTTTTGAAACGGATTCTGAAATAGGGCGTTCTTGAAAACTTTTTTGAGATAGAATGTTTTCGAACTGGCTGCCGAGATAGGTCGATCTTCCACTCAGCCCTCGATATGAGATCGCAAAAAAAAAATATTCCTTTTATTTGAAACAGTCTACTATGCATATGTACATACAAACATTCATATGTTGAGAAATCCACCAAAACTGTGGTTTTCTAAGGACTAAAATTTACCTGATATAATATTTAAGATATATTGATTAAGGAGCAAATACATTATTGTCCGAACTTCTTAGAATTTTGTGTATGACTCTCGTTGTTGACATATTTAGTTTTGTGTCTGTAACGAACAGTTTGTTGTTTTTTTTTTTCTGGGAATCCCGGAATATCCGATATGTAATCACGAACCTTACCCTCCTCAATACTGCCAATTGCCTCACATGTCATCCTTCGAGTAAGTTACAGAAGGGAAGAATGGATATGTTCTTCTTGCAGTAGGATATTACGTTATGTTAAATTTTCTATTTCTATAACTATCTTTTTTGGTAACATCTTTGGCGTTAATCAGGAGTTGTTCCTTTTTCAAGGGGATTACAAATCAACAAGCGTTGCTATTAGGTCAGAGAGACAGTCGACTTTAACAGTAACTTAGAGCAATGATTTTGATCGGTCCTAATTAGGTGATTATAATAAACCTACCGTGTATGCTGAACTGACTAAACGTCATATCGATGATCAGATCTCTTGAACCAAAGAATTTCCATTTCCTTTTAAAAAGTTCGGAAGATTAACATCACGGAATCTGGCGCTTAGCTTTCTAAATTAGTAGATGACAAAGGTTTTCTCAAGTGTCTCTTATGTTCCCGTTGCTCCCAACTAAAGTGCACTGCAATGACCTGGCAGATCAATTTTAAAAATGGACCACCATTGACGCTATTCTCCAGTTTTAAACTGTCGCCTAAAACTTGATAGAAAGGTTTGTTCCATGATTTAAAGTGCATTTTTAACCTGGAATCTTTACATTGTATCTTCTGGTTAAGATTAACTGTCAAGGATAGTGAAACATTTTTTATTTTTTCTACTCAAAAGTTGTTGCCTCTGAAACCTGGGTTTGCAGGGTTCAACGACCTGTTCGGCATGCATTGTTTTCCCCAATTTTTAGGGTTCAAGAAGAAGTCATTTGGTGCCTAGTCTGTAGGGATGTAAGATAGATGACCCATAAATTTCACGCTGCGGGTGCTTAGAAATTTAGGTAAACCTAATTTTTGTGTACCATTTCCGCGTTGCTTAACTAGTAAAGTTGCAAAAAACTAGATGTTCTTAAAGAACGGGCAACTATTTTTTGCTGCTGGCGGCACTGATGTCCAGGGATGACTCTATCTCTCGGTAATTTGCATGTCGGTCTGTTTTGAAAGTACACGCACTGTATCGATATTCTCTGGAAAAAGGCCCTTCTTACTTAATAAATACGTTGGATAGTATTTATCTTGCTCTCAGGTTTTGTAGGTATAAAAATCAGCTACACTGCCGGCAAAAAGTATTGGCACAGCAAATTTTTCACAATATATGCAACTGTTTCTTTTCTAATATTTTTCCGCCAATTTTTTATAAAAAAAAAAGCTTCATTCTACTACAAAAAAAACATAAAAATATAAGTCCTAAACTTTGTGCAACACACTTTTGTTGTAGAATGAACCATATTTTTATAAAAAATTGGCGGGAACATATTAGAAAAAAAATTGTTGCATATATTCTGAAAAATTTGCTGTGCCAATACTTTTTGTTGGCAGTGTATGTATAAGAAAATTATATTTTCAGGTATACATACGAAAACAAAAGTCACAATTATATACATATATCAGACACCAATCTAGTCTCACTAATGACGTTTGTTTAAGTAATTTAGAGTAAGATACATACTTGCATTATATACATACATATATCCATACATTCATATAGCACATATACCTATTTATTTATGTATGTTTTCAAACACATCTAGAACTATGTTATTTTACCTCGCTCATCCCAATTGCATTCAACCCCCTTTGTAGTTGCTTACGCACACAAATACGTACGCCAGTAAAGTTTATTTGCACAGTTGCTCCTGCTTTGCAGAATAAAATCTCAACAATTTTAACAAACAATAGGAATTTTAAAACCTAACCAAACAAGGTGCAGCAATGGCATAAAATGCGAATACCTCCTAGTTGTGCTTACCTAGAAAGACAAGAGAGTTTTATGTTTCTGTGTACATATTCCTATGCGTGACTATATGTATTAAAATATACAAATAGTATATAGATACTTAGTATATAGTGCATACATACATATATGTATGTATATAAACGTGTTTTTTGATAGCAAATCGCTGCTTAGGTGTCAGATCACATGCGCAACTAGCATTAAACACCACACATACATACGTATGTATGTATTTGTATGTATTGTAGCAATTCCAATTTGTCTGTATGTTTCTTTTAATGCATCCTTAAATTCAACCTAAATGCATCTTTGCGCATACATAAATACACGCTACACCTGGCCCGCGTTGCATCCGAAATATGACACTAAAATTTTTTTTAGATCTATGCACATAAATTTGTATGTATTTATGCATTTGTGTTTTGCATTCCATTCATAATCTTTCTTCCTGCACATTTTGCTCTTTTTTTTTTTGCTTGCTTGCAAATAGATACTACTCAGTACTTTAGCATTTTCTGTGGAAATTGTATTGTGTGAAATAGGCGTACCGATTTTTTTTTATTGTTGTTGAGATTAAAAAAAGGTCCATTTATGGAAATTATAATTAATAGTTTAGAAAAGAAAAAAGTACGCGATTATGGTTTTTGAAATCAATGTGAAAATTCTTGCTGAGATAAACGTCGTACGTTTCAATTTAAACAACCATACATACATAGAAATAATTGCTTTGTTCTGAAAATGAAATAATAAACTTAATGCAGCATATCTAAAAAAAACCAATCAATACTTTCTGGCAACACAATCACTGTCACTTACAATTCCATTTTAAGTAAGTGTGGTAAATTTGCACTGTCTGGCCGGCGTTTGGGAACGCATTATTCATCAGAAGGGCATATCGCTAGCTTAGAGTGAAAAGTTGCTAAGTCCCAATTTGAAAACTGTACGGGAGAGGAATAAACTTCGCATAGCCATTTTCTTCAAGTATTTCGCAAAACTTTCAATACTACATTTTTCCTGTTTAAAGCAAAGCAGAACTCTATACAAGTCAGAGGGATTTAGTCTTTTTTTAAAAATTCATTTCATTGAATATAAACAAGAAAACATAAAACAAGGATCCTTCCCTTTTTCGAAACGATTCATTTTTAACTTCTCTAGACCCCTGTATCAAAATATGAGTTTTCATAAAAAGTGGACTTAGCAACTTTTCACTCTACTAAGCTGGCGATATGATTGCTTTTAACTGAATATCTTCTTTTGGTTCTCTATGCACGAAATAGTTAGGAATCCAACCTAGCCCAAGTTTTCTCTCGCCCACTTAAAACTCGTACAGCCAAAGCAAATCTGGACCTCTTTCCAGCTTCGATACCATCCTACAAATACAGACGTCACAATCCGCTTATTCTGTTAAACTAAGGCGTACCTAAATACCATATAGCCCTCTGAGCTCATTCGACTGATGAGTGCCTAATGTAAATAGAAGCCTTTCCTTTCCTTCATCGGGTTTACCGCTAAAACTCCGAGGCATCTTCTGATTTCGAAGGCTATTCTCTCCCATGTGCAATCTACCTTCATTACTTTAAGAAGATTCGGATTCTTGTGTTGACGATTTGCCAAACTTTATCAATTCATCCATGGTCTCATTATTTGTCTTCTTATGTGGCACTGCAATCTGCTTTTGCTTTAGGCCAACTTCCCCATATATCCCTAGTCTAAGTCTAAAGGTATTTTCGCGGTAGCAATAACCAAACACATGATTTTTTTAAGCCATCGTATCTAAGGCAGTTGTATGCCTTTCGACTATGCCATATATGTAGCTTATCATTCAATTTTCTGTAGTACCCGGTTCCCTCTAGAACAGGTCCATAGATCTATATACATAATTATATAAGTATACGAGTATCTCTTCTTTACTAATTGAATTTGGTTGATGTTCAACGATGTGTCTTTTCCTCTACAGTCGTTTCTGTCTGAGTCGAACTATAGATTTCATAGCCACTTCTTCTAGTTTAAGAATCTAAGGGGATCAGAATAAGAATAGTGTTTAGCTCTTCTGTAGGACAGGATCTTAGTGCCCCTATTTAGAAACGGATTAGCGTTCCGCGACTTGCGCCACACTTGTATTCTCCGCCTTGTAGTCTCGGACGAATTGGAAAGATTAAGTATTCCATTTTTGGACCAAGAACTAAGTACTATGCTCTTGTTCTTGTATTCAAGAGTATCCATTTATTAAATATATCTCGATATCTGATTAAGCCTGCGATCAGAGTGGAACCATTTTCCATCACAAAGCTGAAAAGTGAAAGAGTCGCTGTACAAAATATTCTGATATATCAAAACTTTATGGCAAGATCCTTTATTCAGCAGTAAACCACCCTTTGCAGAAGAATGTATGTAGCTAAATTAAAATAAACCATTAATTGATTAACTAAGGGACAAATTTGCTTTAATTATTCACACCGAAACATTAATTTTAATTGCCATTTTGTTTATTTCTATAAATCTAAGCATTTTGAGAAATCCCTAGATATCGTTTCATGAAGAGCTTGCATTCAAACAAAATTTTACAATTGTATAATTATGTTCATACATACATACATACGTACATGTGTACGTATGTAGGTATGTTTATTTTATTTGCGTACGTCTGTATATGATTTTCATAATTTTTGGTAACAATTATTTAGAAAAAGGGAAACTAATTCGAGTAATGCTTTTATTTATTGGTTGACATTTGGATTGATGCAGTATTTGTGAAAAGGGATAGTAAAGGGGTTACTTTTACAATTTCGTCGCACTTTTAGGGTGGCTTTTACAGAAATTAAGTGCATTCTTATGTACATATGTACATATACATATATGTATGCGTGTGTGCAAGTGAGATGATACATATACATGAGAAGTTTATACATATATGATAATATCAATTTTTTATTACCCAAATCTAATTTTATTATTTACTTATTAATAAAATGCAAGTTTAGCTGGGAGGTTACTTTCTCACGGTTGTGCTGAGAAATATGCTTGGTATTTACTTTGATTACCCTAAGCTCTAGAATGGAAGAAATGAAAGTGTTTTTTTTTATGTCGGAAAAAGTGGGCACATACAGATGCATGTATGTATGCCTATGTAAAATACAGATACACATCTTATATGCACGGTCACTTACAGAATTATGCGTAATTATGTTTTTTCACAATATTTTTCATATAAATCATTTTCGATATTTTTTTAATAAAGTTAATTCTGTAATCAAAATGGAATAAATCGAAATTTTAATCTTTCTATCAAATTCACAAATGTTCAAAAAAATTTCATCCCAAGGGCAAATTTTTTAATCAGAGTTTAAACATCTTTTTGGCCAAAAATTCCCGTTGATACAATTTTTTTTTTGTTGACCCGTTTTCTTCCATATAAAAATAAATTTTGTTCATGCGTTATACGGAAAAAAATTCGCAACACCATCAGTGAAAAAAATTATCAGAAATACATGTACGCTATCATTGGTTACAATAAAAAAGTATATATTTTTATTGATAGCACAACGCATCGCGAAATCACCTTAAAGTACGTTTATATCTAAATATAATCTCAATCAAAGCTAGCTTGTTAATCACCTCGTTTACGCAGTCAGATCTCAGCTGTCAAATTGGTTGTACTTGTTTTCTTATAACTCAAGGAAAAATTCAATTTCTTCTCTGTGCCACTGTGATCACTTTTTTTCTGCTAAATTAGGGAATTTGAATATATTTTAACTTAAAATTTTATAAAAACACTTTTACAAACCACTTTTCTTGGTTAGCGTCCAATTTTGTTTACTTTCACATTTGACATTTCTTCTCTTCTTTGCAAAAATATTCACTAAAACTAGGTTGAACATTTAAAAATTATCGGTTTAATCTGAGATTATTTTATAATTACAGATTAACGAACGAGAAATAAATTACCTTGAAGGAGTTAAAGGACAACTAATATCTAGATCAAACCTCTTTTTTGAATACTAGGGTATTCGCCAAACTCAGATGAAATCAAAATCTGTATGCTTCCTATCTACATAGCAAATTCGCTGAATTTTCGCCCCGGTTAACAGGACTTTCCAAATTTATTCACGACAAAGAATCATCCTCTTATATCTATTTGGGCCGATACCGAAATTTGTTCCGCTATTTCCCTCTGTCTTTTTCAAATTTCCGGCAATTGTGTAGGTACCACTTGGTACTTTTATTCTATTCGTCCACTTATGGGCGCCGAATCGAGAAACCTTTCTACACCGGAGCATCATAACCCATGCGTACGACATGTCCGAGTCCGCAAGCGTTAAATATTAATGAGTTTCACTGTGTCTGCATATGTCATTAAATCAAAAGCTCGTATAGTTTGTCATTCTATCTTCTTCGCGAAACCACTAAAGACTAAAGATGGGCTTGAGATTTGTAGAACGTGATTTTGGATCGTCGAGAAAGGATTCTCAGTTACCTACCGATTCCAAAGTAACACCTGTTATAAGGAGTTATTCTTCGATGCATTCCACTCTAGGCTGACATTGTTGCTTTCATTTATGTTGCATCCTTTAAAGGCAGGCAAAGTTATTTACTACATCAAAGCTATGACTGCTAGCAGTGACGATTGCCCGCCCCAATACGCGAAAACTCTTTGTGTGTTATCAGAATGTCCTTTGCCTTGTCCTCATTCACCGTTAGACTAATTGTTTTGCCTGCCTCTCTCAACTGGGGAATACTGCGCTAATTGCCCTGGTGTTCAGGCTGACTGTGTCAATATCATCTATATACGCAAGTAGCATCGAACTTTTATTGTACATACATATATAGTGGCTGAGTGGTTGAGGAAGTCAGACCAGATATAGGCGCCTTGTCTAAAACCTCGTTTGATCAAACGACGCGGAGAGGTTCTTCCCAATTTTGACTGAACTCTGGTCAACGTCACTCTACATAAACGTATTAGATTTGCGGGACAGGCAGCTCCTTTTCCCGCTTTCCATTATTTTGCACGCTGCGAAAATCTGGTCAATGGTACACATATAATATCTAAAGCCATATTGATAAGTTTCAACCAGTTGTTTGATAAATTGCTTCAGTATTTCACACAGTATCGCTGATAAGATGTTATATGCAATACTAAAAAGGCTTATTCCGAGATAATTGTCGCAAATAACACGATTTTCCTGAGATTCAAGTCTTTGGGTATGTATCAGACAATATCTTGGAGTTGGTATATGCATCCGACCAGCCGGTATACCATCGCCGGTATACCATCAACTCAGAGGCCTTTGTTGTTGTCAAGTATCTTTATTATAGCTCTCACTTCGTCTTGGTCGATAGTAGAAATGAGCGCGGGATCTCATGAAAGTTTTGCGGGCGGCACGGGAAAAAATCTATTCCGACACTTCCGACAAAAGACCCAAGTTTAAAAAATTCAGAAAATCTTCCTCATAAATATTATATAAAATAGAGTTACATTGAGACCACAACAAGCGGCAAAGAAAACAGCGGAAGCAGTGGTTAGAAGTTCAGCCTGCCATTCCGCAGGGCCTGGGAAAGAGCCCAGTTTCCGACTATCATCAAAAACAAAAAGAAAAGTAAACGGTATTTCTAACAGCGGTCGCCCCTCAGCAGGAAAGGGCAGACCTTCGAGTGTATTTCTGGCATGAAAAACAGCTTCTCATAAAAATACAATCGCCTTTCGAAGTCGGCGTAAAGCTGTAGGTCCCTCTCCTGTGCGTGAAGCTCGTCCAACATATTGTGAAAGCGCCGCATCACAAATCTGAAAAACGTATGCTGCATATTTCTCAGCAGTAGAGGGTTGTTCCTTCGTGGGTAATGAAAGCCAATCACGCCTTCCACAGGGGTACGAATGATGTTGAAGAGTAGTCAAAGTTGGAATTCTGAATTTCATTATTATTTGTTCTTTATTTTCATGTAAAAGGAACAAAATAAGTCCTAAGAGGTTTGAGTTTTCGCGTGAGTTGGATTTCAATCGGATAGAGATCCAGATTCAAATGCATAATGCGGCAAAAGGCGCCGTATGACAGTCCCAACTGCTGAACGTGGCGCCGGAATAGAAGGATTCGGGATATCGTCAACACATTCACTCACACTGGCTACGTTTTCGGCTAGATAGGCATACGGGAAATGAAAAATTTCTGTTATCGGCCCAGTCGCTGTAAATTTCTTCACAATCTTAGTGGCGGTTTGTTGGGATGCACGATTATGTCACCTATCCTTATCCTGATCAACTTCAGTTAATTCCCAAGTTGATACGGATCAACGTCGCCGTCTGTTTATGCTTTAAGACCAAATGGATACCCGGTTACAAGATTCAAAATGCAAAAATAAATGAACTTCTACGGACAACGCAGAAGCTGTAATCCTGAAGCATCTAATCTTTGATTCGTTTGGCTAGAGTGTCTGACACGCATATGTCGCTACTGAATCATTTAACTCACTACTTTACGAGTCACACCTGTTGAATGAGAAGCCGCGTGTTGCCCCAATACCAAACACTTGCTGCGGAAAAGCACATCCACATGCATTAACATAGAGCGCCGAAAGACATATGTACCTACCCTGCAGCAATAAGGCGGCCAATTTTCCGTTAAGGACTAGTAATTCACTGGTTAAAATTTGACTGGTCAGAATTGGACATTTGCTTGCATCGAAAATGTCAGCCTTCGACCAGTCCCCAAGGAACCGGCCTAGAGATAGACGAAAAGTACAGTTTGGCAGTGACAGGGTGGTGTTGTCTTGCAATTCAATAAAAAAAGAACACCACCCTGTAAATGTCTCAATCGCTTGGTCTGGCCTTGATGCAAAGTGAACATTCGAACACACATTTACACGCGTGGCTGTAGCTCAGTGCGCAGAGATGCTTGCCACTATTTGTTAGCTTTCCGGAGGGTCCGCGTTCAAATGCCGCCAGAAGCAGCATGGCTATAAAATGATAAAATTTATTTTTTCTTGTATTTCCGAATTATGAAAAAGCATCCGCGAAGTGCAGAACGCAATCTTACTCCAACGAAAAAAAATCTCCAAAATTGGACTAGTCCAGGACTATCTTACGGTCAGTGTTGATTGGACCGGTCCTTTTCCAATGACACGCCAATGCTAAAACTGGCAGTTGAAACCATTGACAGGGGAATTATGAGGGACTAGTGCTGGTAACAATAGGGACTATCTAAGGGCTAACCTAGGGTGAGTCTGAATTGCTGCAGGGTATGTATTTGGTATGTATGTACAAAAGCAAAACATGTGCCCCATTCGAGACACACAGAAAAGGCCACACACCTACATGTACTTACATACATACATACATTTTATATGCCCTTCCTACTTCTGTGTTTGTGAACGTGCCGCGGCAGGAACGTGCGCGTGTCCTTGCCGCCTTTTGTTGTCGCTCAACAAGCAATAAATGTCCATATGTTTTTGTATTTATTCTCGCCTCGTTGCTTTATTTCTTTCTCGCCCGCTTATTTTGCTTTACCATTCCTATTCGCCTTGAATTTCGTACGCTCCGTTGTCCTACTCACGGGGCGTCGCGTCGCAGACACTGTGCGCATTGGGATTGTCCTGTCGTTCAGAGTGTTTCTGCGACATGTGTCCTGCCACACATCAACAAGCATACACATAAACGTACGAATTCAACGGTGAGTGAGGAATTCCTACACTCTCGTTTCAAACAAGTGGCATCCCCGTCGACCGTTTCGAAGCCATGCGCAGGTTTTTACACTTCGCTTTTAACTCCAAGCATACAGGTTAACTGGCTTCCGAGGACAGACAGACGGTTGTATAGCCAGAACTGAAAATTTATTTTTGTACGAACTCAAACACATACGCACATACAATGTGCCACAAACGTTGCACGAAGTTCGACACGCAGTGAAGCAACCAGCAAAGCATATTTATGAAAGGGAATGAGAAAAATACCAAAAACCAATTGAGTTGGGCATTCGAGTTCATGATCCTACTACGTACATACATATGTATGTATGCGGCGTTTGGTTAATTTTGTGTTTATAATTTTCCATGTCCTTTTTATGCTACGCCATCTGTTTGTTGTTGGTGTTGCTTTTGTTTTCGTTATGCTTTTACAGTGTTTTGTATGTCAAAACATATGCGACAAGTGGCCAATATTGTGACCCCAAAACATTACAGTCTACAAGTGTTGGAGTGTTGGAGTGTATGCATTTATGTATGTTTGTATGTACATATGTATAGCACGTCCTTTAATTGTCCACAAAAGGATATCAAAACTCATTATAGCGTACATTGTGGTCACAGTGGTTAATAAATGAAATTAGCAGCTTGTCGGAAATGTTTTTTTTTTGTAGTAATTGTAAAGGTTACCGTTATACTTTTTAATTTAAATTATATTTATTGTTGTTGTAAGAGAGCTTTTCCTATTGCTGCATTTTCTTAGAGCAGTGTTGGCCACCGAAAGGTTTCATTTTTTTATGCTTTGGCACGCGTGCATATGAAGTGGCCAACTATACCTTAAAGCATTCCCACCTAGCTTTCGAGTTCATTCATTGAGATTCTCTGTCGAAGTCACAGCAGATCTTACTACATCTCTGGCAAGGGCAAAGCGATGTGGACTATAGAAAATTAAAAAGAAAAGAAAAAATAAGGAGTTTCTAAAAATGAAATTAAATTAAATGAATATTTCTCTTTTTAAAACAATAAAGTCTAAAAATTAAAGAATCTCTACATACAAAAAACAATAAAATAACACAATATCCCAAAACTTAAAGGAAATTAAAAAAATATATTATTTTAAAACCTATAAAGTCTAAACATTTTAAGAAAATTATATTTAAAAAAGAAATTGAATTATAAAGAAAAAAAGTAAAAAAGTTCCTAAAAATAAAATATT
>NW_023458561.1:61605689-61609243 GCF_013731165.1 Rhagoletis pomonella | reverse complement strand
AATATTTTATTTTTAGGAACTTTTTTACTTTTTTTCTTTATAATTCATTTTCTTTTTTTAGAATACAATTTTCTTAAAATGTTTAGGTTTTATAGATTTCAAAATAATAGTTTTTTTTAATGTATTGTGGAACGATTTTCCGTCATCCCTTGTCAAATTTGGTTTGGAGACAAACCGGTTTCGGTTTGACAAGGGATGACGGAAAATCGTTCCACAATACATCACACTCCTACCCTGTCGGAAACACAAACAACCAAAAAGAAGTTTTTTTTTAATTTCCTTTAAGTTTTAGGAGTTTGTGTTATTTTATCGTTTTTTTGTATGTAGAAATTCTTTAATTTTGAGACTTTATTGTTTTAAAAAGAGAAATATTTATTTAAATTAATTTCATTTTTAGAAACTCCTTATTTTTTCTTTTCTTTTTAATTTTCTTTGTTTTATTATTTTTTTTTAAGTTTAGATTTTATTTATTTTTTTCATTCATTCCTGTTTTTTAATTATCTTTTTCTTTGATTTGATTTTCAGTTTTATTGTTTTAAAAAGAAAAATATATTTTTTAGTTGCATTAATTTGTAGAAACTTATTTAATTTTTTTTCCTTTACACAACTTTTATTTTTTTAATATTAAATTTGCAGTTTAGAATGGTTCAAAGGACTGCACGCCTAGTCCACATCGCTTTGCCCTTGCCAGATATGTAGTAAGATCTGCTGTGACTTCGACAGAGCATCTCAAAGAATGAACTCGAAAGCTAGGTGGGAATGCTTTAAGGTATAGTCGGCCACTTCATATGCACGCGTGCCAAAGCATAAAAAAATGAAACCTTTCGGTGGCCAACACTGCTCTAAGAAAACGCAGCAATAGGAAAAGTCCCTCAACAGTAAAGAAGCTCTCTTACAACAACATCAAATCTAATTTAAATTAAAAAGTATAACGGTAACCTTTACAATTACAAAAAAAAAAAAAACATTTCCGACAAGCTGCTAATTTCATTTATTAACCACTGTGACCACAATGTACGCTATAATGAGTTTTGATATCCTTTTGTGGACAATTAAGGGACGTGCTATACATATGTACATACAAACATACATAAATGCATACACTCCAACACTTGTAGACTGTAAAATTTTGGGGTCACAATATTGGCCACTTGTCGCATATGTTTTGACATACAAAACACTGTAAAAGCATAACGAAAACAAAAGCAACACCAACAACAAACAGATGGCGTAGCATAAAAAGGACATGGAAAATTATAAACACAAAATTAACCAAACGCCGCATACATACATACATATGTACGTAGTAGGATCATGAACTCGAATGCCCAACTCAATTGGTTTTTGGTATTTTTCTCATTCCCTTTCATAAATATGCTTTGCTGGTTGCTTCACTGCGTGTCGAACTTCGTGCCACGTTTGTGGCACACATTGTATGTGCGTATGTGTTTGAGTTCGTACAAAAACAAATTTTCAGTCCTGCCTATACAACCGTCTGTCTGTCCTCGGAAGCCAGTTAACCTGTATATGCTTGGAGTTAAAAGCGAAGTGGAAAAACCGGCGCATGGCTTCGAAACGGTCGACGGGGATGCCACTTGTTTGAAACGAGAGTTTAGGAATTCCTCACTTACCGTTGAATTCGTACGTTTATGTGTGTATGCTTGTTGATGTGTGGCAGGACACATGTCGCAAAAACACTCTGAACGACAGGACAATCCCAATGCGCACAGTGTCTGCGACGACGCCCCGTGAAGCTGAAATTAGTCCAGAACGCAGAACTTATACTTAAACGCAGTCTGTATACGCAGAAATTTTGTCGATTACTGGAGCCCGCAGTGAATACGCAGAAATCAGCTGTTTTCGGATGCTGATATACATACATGCATATGTATACACTAATCATTTACAAGCAACAATAGTAAGAAAATGGACGCAGATAGAAACATCGAGACATTGTTTTTAAATTTATGTGAATTATATAAACTATATGAAGAATATGAAGAATATAAATCAAGAAAAGGACTGAGGAAGTATAAAATTCGCCCCATTAATCGAAACTGGTCCACCGGAGGATACCAACTCCAGGTATTCAAGCAAATGAAAACCCTGGAACCGGATCAGTTATTTTCTCACACAAGAATGCCGCCGAATGTTTTTGAGCTATTGCTAAAACTAGTCAGCAAGTCCTTGCGGAAACCAAGGCAGCGGATTGATCCTGAGGAAAGGCTCTCTTTGGTGTTGTTGTAAGTAAATATGATCGAAGTAAATGCTGAAAAAATTGATACTTATTAGAGGTTTAATTTGTAGATACTTATCACAAGGAGCATCCATGAAGAGTATTGCGTGGAGTTACAAATTAGGTATAACGACAGTGCGAAATATAATTCTGGAAACGTGTGAGGTGATATGGCAAATACTTTCGCCCATATACATGAGCGAACCTACTGAATCTCAATATAAAGATATTGCTGACGATTTTTTTAATATGTGGAATATACCGAATTGCGTTGGCGCAATTGATGGAAAACACATTGCTATTAAGTGTCCACCCAATGCAAATTCAATGTTCTTCAATTACAAAAAGTTCTTTAGCATTGTTTTGATGGCAGTATGTGATGCTAAATACACTTTTACAGCGGTGAGCATCGGAAGTTATGGCAGTCATAGCGACGGAGGTATAAGCTATAGAGTAAACTAATGAAATATAGACTTTTATTAGCATATTTTTTGTATTCTCAGGAATATTTCAAGTGTCCCCGTTTGGACAAGCACTAATGGATAATACTCTTCCCTTGCCGCCACCTAAACCATTGTCCATTGGGTCAACTGAACGTTTTCCCCATTTTTTTGTAGGAGATGCTGCCTTTCCGTTAAGGACTAATTTAATGCGCCCATACCCTGGATCGAGTTTGCCAAGAACCAAGCGAATTTTTAATTACCGCCTATCACGAGCACGTAGAGTGATAGAAAATAGCTTCGGTATATTAACGGCCCGATGGAGGATTCTAAGAAATACAATTGAATGCAATCCTACAAACTGCGAAAAAATTGTGCTGGCTTGCATAGCCTTACACAATTTTATTATGCTAAACGATTACGACCGATGGTATTGTCCAGACAATTATGTTGACCATGTAGAAGCAGACAACGTCGTCTACCCTGGAGATTGGCGTCGTGAAATAAGTAATACATGTACCTTACAATCCCTGAGATCTGCAATACGGAGAGGCCCTGCTAGCGCGTTCCACCTACGTGACAAACTTGCTGATTACTTCGTAAATGAAGGATCTTTGTTATTCCAAGATGATATGGATCTAAATGCCCATGGGCCATATTAATATATATAAAAAAGTAAATAATCATAAGAACATTTATATTTGTAGGAAGTATATTTTAATAAAAAAATGTCCACTCCTGGGTATACAAACAAACAATATCAATAAGTAATTCAGTCTTTTTAGTTCTTAGCCAAAAAAAAAAATTCATAAGTAATAAAATAAGTAAATAAAAAAAAAACATTAGGAACTTTCATTAGGGCTCCTGCTGTACTTCGA
>NW_023458561.1:61605298-61605589 GCF_013731165.1 Rhagoletis pomonella | reverse complement strand
AAAAAAAAAGAATTATATAAATCGGTTACCGTGGTCCAAAGTTATGCGGTAACATATATAAAAAATATTCCGACGAATTGATAACATTCCCCTTTTTTTGAAAACGCTACAAACTTTCGTGTTGATGAGATTTGAATAAATTAGATTTTCCTGTTTTTAAAGAAAATTTCTAAAACCCTCAAAAAATTTTAATTTTTAATTTATCAAATCTAAAACTCCTCTATCTATCATCATATGAAATAACTCCTAAAAGCGTTTAATGCTAAATTGATTTCGTTTTGAATAAAAAAT
>NW_023458561.1:61598899-61605288 GCF_013731165.1 Rhagoletis pomonella | reverse complement strand
TTTTTTTTTTGACATTTTAATGGCCAGTTAATAACTTCAATTATTTTAATTCGTTTACAGTTAGTTGTTCTTAACAAGCACTCATGCAACTGAATTTGACGCTTAGTGAAACAATTAAAATTTTTATTCGAAAATTGCAGCAGGTCAGGGACGCGAATTTCCAACTCCACCCTCTGCCTTCCGCTAATCAATGGTAACTGCATGAAGGCATATTTACTTATGTATGTCTATATGTATTTGTGTGTACTAGATTTCTAACTGTGTTCGTTTTGAACATGTTAACACATACATACATACATACATATCCAACTAACTACTTACTGCATCGCGTGGGATTTTGTACAAAGTTAATTTGACCCACTAAAAAAAATTTCAAATCTACTGGCTATACATACATACATACATATCTACATAGGTACATATATAAGTATGCAAGTGCAAATTATTGTGGCAGCCTATTATGAAAATATTTTAATTACAAGTACCTACATATAAACACACAAATACATAGATATATATACTTATGTATGTACTCACTCCTTTGCCCGAATTTGCTTGTCTATTGTAAGCACGTCATTCAAAATTGCCTGTTGCTTGTACTACTAACTAGTCGATTAGAAGGTAAACAATTTTCCGAAATTTTGCTAAAACTAGTTTGAAATGAGTTGGCAATTTTGTTGTAGAACAAAAATAAACAAATTCAATTAATTTCGCAACACTCTATTTTACTATTTTTGATGGCGCCAGTCTGTAATACTCGTAAATAATGATTGGCAGAATTTTTCATTGGACAATGTATACATAGGGAACATATTGGGTCTAGCGTATATGCCATCCACTTCAAATTGCAAGTAATTCATAGGAGCTTTCACTAAAATTGTGAATTTCGACATCTATTGATAATTTAACGATAACATTTCCGATATGAAAACAATTAATATGTTGACGAAAATATCAATACATGTATAAATAACTGCGTTAATAAATTTATCGATAACCATAGACCCAAACCGATATCGAGAAAAAAATCGATATTTCCCTCGATAACTTAACAGTAGCAATATTGATATCAAACCATTAAATAAATTGATGAAAATATCGGTGAATGCTTAAACAAGAGTTTCAATAAATATATCGACAACTATAGCAACCAATTGAAATCGATAAATACATGCATGATAATATTGATAACAACTTTATAAATGAGACTAGTGCAATTTTTTTTTAATTATTTGTATAACAATACTCCATCGATAGCTTAGCTTATTAAATACATAAATAATGTTATCGATAAATAATAATTCGACAACTATTGCTGCCAACCGAAACCGATAAATACGTATGTACATATATCAGAGATAATATCAGTTGTACGTCAAAAAAAAATGACAACACATACATACATAAATTCTGATGAAAACCCATATTTGTAATTGTGAATAAAATCATAACGATAACCATGTCCATAAATAGGTATAAATCGATACCATCAAGGTATTACTCAAATCGGTACTTGTACTTGTGTCAAACAAGGTATCGATTCCTAATCACTATCGGAAAGGTATCGAGTACTTGTACATAGAACTACGATTTTGCATATTTTTCAAAGTTATTGCGTTTTTTTACCAAAAAATATGCATTTTTACTAGATATTTATCTTTTGATATTTCTTCATCCAAAAATTTAAGACAACAATTATTTTTGTGTAGTATTTGATTTCAAGTTTTTTCATATAAAATAAGTCTAAGAAAGGAACTCCTCTTTTGTTATATTTCCCAAAAACCAAAACTTTTCCAAGTGTTTTCCTGAAAACCGGTTTCGAGATTTTGTGAAAAGCCTCTCGCAAGAGACAGATGACCCAACAACCGTTATGTATAGATGGGCTTGCTTATATAGCTGCGGAAATGTGGTGCGCATATCTTGCCATTCCGCAATGGGCTGCTTTTCAAAGAAGATGCTGAAACATATTAAGTTTTGCGCTTCCGATACGAGTACTTATTTTTCGATGCCTACTTGGATCGCAGTAAAAAGTATCGAGTACAGAAATACTTGGTCAATTGAAAAAAAGTATCGAGTATGTACTTGGATTTACTTGCATCGATTCATCCCTAACCATATATATATCGATAACTTATCGATAACAATGGCGATAACTAACCGTTAAATTAAGAATACAGATTTCGATAAATAGATGATTAGTTATATGTATCAATAAATCTGTACAGCAATTTTATATTAAAAGCTCGTGATTTCTAATACCACGCCAATTATTAATTTTTTTAACAATAAAATCGGTTACTAAAACTAGTATCGAGAACAGTTAATACATTTAGCTAAAAGTGATGCTGAGCTTCTTCTCTAATTTCTGGTGTGCGTCTTAATGAAGAAGCCCTCTTATAAGTAATACATGTCTAGTGGCTGTGACGAGAAATAAATTTATCTATTCCGACAAGCAAGCTTCCTTAAAATTATGCATTCCTGGCGGCGATGACATTTCTCAAGTAAAAGAGCCTAACTAACATTTAAAAAATAGAAATATTGTCTAAACTGCTAAGCTATTTACAAGTGCTGTTCTTTATAACTTCCAAAATCATTAATTCTGCTGCCGTATAATGTTTAATGTTACTCTGATTCGCACAGCTTGTAGTTACGAAAGAAGTATTTGACACAAATTCTTATTAAAATTTGAACTTTTTTAAAGTAAAAAAAATTAAAATAACAAGATTTTAATAAGCCGCATAATGACAGCTTAAGGCTGACAACATTATTGGCGCCACCTCATAAAAATGGTTAGAACTTTTTTTTTCATTAAAATTCCTACATAATGATGATAAAGTAATGATTTCAAATATTTTTTGTAAACATATATATAAAATGTCAATCAAGCCATAAATAACTGCTTAAAAATCTAACAGTCATACCTACTTGTTACAGAGATGTGTATGTACATTAGGATGGTTCAAAAATGCATGTGAAAAAAGTAAAGTCCGAATTTTGTTGCTCTCACCCCCTAAAATTTTTGTATGTCAAAAAAATATACTACCGTTTTTTTTATTTCGAAATCAAAAAAAAATTAATGTCGTTCTCCATGTCAAGGAAAAAGAACAATTAAAAAATGGTTAAATAAACAATTGGGTATTATTGTTGGAAGTCTCCTGAAGAGAAACCGACTTTTCCGATTCAAAAATATTGATTTTTAAGATTTATATACCACTTCAACGAATTTTTTTTTTGCCATGTAAAATACATGGAAAGTTGTAAGCGCTTTGAGCGTCTTCTAAATATTTTTTGATTTCAATATACCTATATTCAACCACTTTATTTAGTTTGAAGCTAATTTACTAAGGTAGAAGTTATAGCTGCTCCTCATCAGACTTCTTCAACCGCGGTTACTGGTGTATGAACCAAATATAAAAAGCCCCGAGTTATATATTTTTTAGATTTAGAACAATCTTGGGGTGGGATAGCATCAAAATTCATACTTTACTTTTTTATTGACCACCCTAATGTACAATCATGCATTCATATGCGTCACTCACTACCACTCATTATATCTCGCGGCCAATCAATTTGTTGGTGGACAAAATCTATAATCACCAATCTCATTAGCATAGATTAAAATGCGCTGCAAGCTTGTTATATGAATATATGTATGTATGTATTGTGTCAAAAGAGGCTTGTGACAAGTGTTGAGCCAACTTCCGATTTATGCTAATTCGTGGCACTTAATTGCAGAGCATTTGTTCGAACTGAACCTGTTTTAAAGTATTCTAAGTTTTCGTTGAAATTTATAACTTAAGTAGGCATTCTATTGTTGATGGGTTAAAGCTGACCTTGTTGCGGTTAATAGCGTCTAAACAATTTGAATATTTATGCAAGTGAACAAAGAACTCAACACTCAGCACTGGGAAGCAAAAGTTCTTAAGTGGCTCAATAGCTAGGAATTTAGCTGCTCTGAGGCAAATGTTGTTGGAGTTTTTGGTTCGATAATGATTTAGTAAACAATGCGACAGAGCTTGAATAGTTTATGCTTGTGCAAGCCCCATAATGTAAAAGATATATGAGGAATGTAAAAACCAAAAAAATATAGGGAAGGTTAAATACATATTTATATACATATATATGTATGTATACTCGTGCATAGGCGTTATATTAAAACTAGTGAACCCGCTTGGCGTTAAAATGCCCAAAATTGAATTTCATAAACTTAAAAAATATTCCAAATGTTAGTCAGAGTTATAAGAGATCCGAGTGCCATATTTCATCAAAACCGTTCAGCCGTTTCTGAGCGTAGAGCAGTCTCGCATGGTGCATGTTTTCCTTTACAACGAATTTCCAATCACCCTATACCGTTGAAAAAAGTTATTAATTAAAAAAATAAAACTTCTATTTTGACCTCTGATTTTTTAAATTCATTTTCAAAAGTA
Organism: Rhagoletis pomonella; assembly: GCF_013731165.1. NCBI lineage: Eukaryota > Metazoa > Arthropoda > Insecta > Diptera > Tephritidae > Rhagoletis > Rhagoletis pomonella. The sequence continues at coordinate 61,600,861 of NW_023458561.1, read as the reverse complement.
TTCTCAAAATAAAATCTTCTTAAATCTCTTTTGTCTGTCATTGTGATACACATGTATTTCAATAAACTGATGAACTGATTCGAATTTGAACAAATGGCAACCCTCCTAAATAAAGGTCAGGAAAAAATCCTTTTCAAACCCATTTCGATTTATACCCATCTTTTAATAATTTATCCAACTTACTGAATAATTTGAATGTAACTTTTTAAACACGTGGCAAATCTCTTCAAACATTCGAAATGTTCAAACTAAAGATTTCTTAACATTCTATAGTTAAACCACGGCATTTTTATATTTCATATACTTTTTGAATTGGTTAATTGAGTTAGCCCTTTCAAACACTCTCTTCATTCATTTCTGAACTCTGCTTTGATAGTATTACATCTTAGGTCTAGTTCGCACCACGCTTATCAACCATAATTCTCAACTGTCTTATAAAACAAATACATACTACGCTTCTGTTGATCTGCGTAGCAAACACTTCTATCCTCTGATGAGTGGCCCGAGTGAGTGACATAAAATTATCTTGCGGGAATGACGAAGTAATTGGAAATTCCTTTTGCCTGAGTTTCATGTGAGCAAACGTTTATTAATGCAAACCAAAAATCAGTAACAAATTAAACAGAACATTTCCATGACTCATCCATGAATTATTTAACGGTACTATTACTAATTTTTTAACGCCTTAAAAGGTCATGCCATGGAGTGCTGCTGGCTAAAATGAATCACAATTAACGCTAACACCAAAAGGAATAATAATAAGGAAATACGAAAACAAAGCAAAAGTTTCGCGAAAAATTTTCAACGCGTATGTGAAAAAAATTACAAAAGAATTAAATATCAACACGCAGAATTGTACATAACATAAAAAAGTGTCCACAAGATCAATGATACTTAGATAGCAATGGCGGTGGCAGTTAAAAAAAAAGAATACCAAAAAGACACTAACAAAAAAAAACACATACAGGTTATAGCAAAAAACGAGAATCGACTTTAAAGAGCAAGAATTTCACATTGAAAATCACAGTCAATGTCCGTCAAATGCAAATGTCGCAACATTAAATTCACAATGATGCTAAGCGCATAATAAAACAGCAACAACAGAATACCATACAGCAAGACAGAGCCAATCAAAGCAGCAGCAACAGCTGTGTGTGTCCACCCGCCACCGTTCAGATGCATTCACATATAAATGATACCACAATTTATAACCACAACGTGTTACTTGCACGTCATTCAAGCACAGTAGCACAACAATAAATTATGAACGGCAATAATCTACATACATACATACAACAAATAAAGTTGGCCGTAAGAACAAATGCAATCTCAGAAATATAATGGCAAACAACAGTAGTCTGAAGAGGACACGAGCATAAATTACACACAAAAAATTCAAAAAATAGATAAAACAAAAATATTAAAATAAAGAAATAATTATAAAACACACAATGAAAAATTGCATTGGAAAATCGCGTTTACTTCATTAACAATAATAATAAATACTTCATGCATTCATTTATATGTGTGTGTGTACATTAGGATAGGCCAAATTAATTTTTTTTCCCCAACTACATACCACCCAGAACTGTAGAATATCGGAAATAAGGAGACCCGTATTGTCAAATTATGATTCTTATTTAACTTTAAAATTTGACTATGTACTTTTTCATAATATCGTCTTTCTTATTAATTAGTTAAATATTTAAAAAAAATTTAAACTTGGTTCTATTGTTGGAAGTGAAATATTTTTATTTGATCAAGCAATGTTTATCCTGAAATATTTTATATCAATTCTAAGAAAATACATATTTATTTTCCCGACGTAAGAAATTAAAAAAAAAATCTGTGTATTTTTGACCACTTTAATGCTCATTCATATTGTTAAAAAGTCGCACGTTCCACCAAGCAGTAGCTGTTACGAAATTTGACATTGCATATGCAAGTGTACATTTTCGCACA
>NW_023458561.1:61520978-61598799 GCF_013731165.1 Rhagoletis pomonella | reverse complement strand
TTATTTTCACAGCAACCTTATGGAAATTTTCTAATGCAGTGTCTTTTATAAGTTGAAATATAAAAATTTTAAATTTTTGTATAAAAAAACAATAGGAAAATTTCACATTTGTGACTTGCACAAAAACAAGAATACGCTCAATTATTTTTATTTGTTTCCGCCAATTGCGTCTCTCTTTTGCCAAGTAGTCCCTACTGCTCCTGGTATATTCACCTGGGCAACATTATAGACATTATACACTGCTATATAATTCGTCAACAACAATCAAATTTATTATTTTATAATTTTTATTTTTCAAGAATAATCGTTATTTTTTTTATCAGTTTTTGAGCGTAGTTTTTTATTTTTTTTATTTTTTTCAGATTTTCTAGATTATAAAAGCTTTAAATCGGTCATACAACGCACTCTCCATTATAACGGTTAAAAAATAAAAATCCAAAATAACGATTAAATTTGACCGAAATAACAATTAAAAAAATAATGAATTAAATCTTAATATTTAACGGTTATTTTCGGTTCCTGCTATATTTTTTCTTTGCTTTTCAATTAACTGTAGCCTCATAAATGTTATTAGAATCTTCACACTCAAAGCTTATTTCCCTATCACGAAACAACTAAATTCTTCATAAGGGTGCACCACTCGGAATTCTGTGTGAATGCATCCTAAGGCGCATCGAAATTCTTACTTGGATGTCTCATAAAAATTCTGCAGCAAAAATTTATTTTTTCATTCAAGTTAAGTCAAAAAAAATTGTTAAACACTGTACTCAAGTATTCCACACACATAAACATATGTACATATGTATGTACGTGCAGTTAAATGCATTTTATAAATAAAACTACCACAATGCTGACGACCAAAATCATCCGTAAACGCGGCCAAGGATGTCACTCAATATTGAAAAAATATACACATATATGTATGTATGTATATGTAATGAAAACAAATACAATTTGCATGCACGACGAAGCAAACGAATGAGATATCTACTGAAAATTAAATTTACAACCTCACATAAACATTTTACATTGGTAACACTACTTGGAAAAAAAACTTATGCGAAAACAAATTATTATAAAAAATATTACAAACATTGCATAATAAAAGCAATTCTGAAAGAATATGGAAATTATGATGGAAGTGCTTTAAAGTCATGTAACTATTGTAAAGAAGACGAAGACATTTCAGTGAAGTTTGCTTACAATTTATTACTAATCAAAAACATTCAACTAGTCGATTAGCTTACTTGTGACGGACAACATTTTTTTCCTATGTTAAATTATGTAAACTGGACTGTTGCTAAAGATTTTTCAGAGAGTGTGAAAGGCTTCACTAATTCTACACCTCCACATCCACGAAAACAGAGTCAGACGATAAACTTCCTAATTAGTCTGTTCCTTTGAACTTCGGACTAAAACCTGTGGAACTGTCAAACTACAATTTTACGCTCTCAAATGAGAGTAAAAGGAGAACAGATGCATAAGTGCATAGGAACGCAAAAAGCACTATTTCCTGTAAAAACGTCAGTCGGTTTGTTTACATGTCATTTGTACAACACTGATTTAGCTGAAATAGCACTAAATAATTATTAAAATCTATACATATTCAAATATTTCGTTGTTTACTTCCATTTTTTAACAAATAAAAGATTCTTAGCTTTCACCGCTTTCAGTTTTTGTTTGCACATGTAAATCAGCTGATCGTTTGACACTTTTCATGAACTTACAGGAAAAAATACTCCGGACTAAATCCTGTAACTTCTGACTAGGAACAGTTGCTCAGTTACTCTCTCAAATGTGTTCCCACTTACAGGTTTTATGTCAATAGGAACGACTTCCTGTAAGTTCTGACTAAATCCTGTAAACCGGACTGCTATTGGAACAGACTAAATAATTCATATGTTTCGTCCGCGTTAGCTTCAGTTACTTTCAAATTCTTCACACAGTAAATGCTGCACGCTTTCATCGTTAACTTCCAGCTGATAGCTATGCATGTTCTAATAAAGAGAAGTACTGTAATAGTATGTATTGCTGCATATTTTCCAACAAGCCAGTACGCCATGACGGTAGCTCCTATTTTAAATATTTGTGTCCTTGATAAGTTAGGCAAATCCCTAATCGCCGATATGTTATAGACCTTTGCTATTGTTTGCTCGCCCTACCAAGGCGTCCCTAGGGTCATCCCAGTGCCAACGCTACCGATAAATTCAAGGAGGCGCTTGCCTTAGCCCTCTTTACCTTCGATGTTTCTATGCCGGGAATTTAATTGGCCACCTGGGAACTGCGATTTGAGGGTGTTGAACTTTTTTTATCGGGCGCCGTGAAGGACTGATGCTATGCGATAAATCCATTCACGATTCAGGACCCTTAAGGCGAATATCGAGCAAGCCATTCGTGAGATAGAGCCCGAAATCGTCGCCGAGTTCTTGAAAACCCGTTTTCTTTTTTATCTCTTTAGGCGGTTTTTTAAGATCCTGATTTTTCGAATATCGAATAAACCAGATTTTTTTGTCGGACAAACCGGTATTTTTCATTTCATACAAATCTTGACCTCTCAAAAAAAGTATTGACTTTTTCGAAGTTTTCAAGGCTTTTTCCAATTTAAGAGAATCTCCTAAATAGTTTTAAAATTATATCCTAGGTTATTTGGGTTGCTGGACCCTTCCTCTCAATCCGAAAAAAGTCAGAAAAAACAACCTTACTCATTTTTCTTTGCTCTTTTCTAAATAAAAGCTGTTAATAGTTTTATCGTAATTTTTGGTCATGATTTCATACCAATAAACGCATTTTACCGTATTTAAAATAAACCCGGTCTATCCGTTTTTTTTTTTATTTATTTTAAAAATCGGCCACCGGTTTTTTCAAATTGCAATTTTTCGAATAACTCGAAACCCGGTTCGGGAAAAATTGCGAAAACTATCCTTTTTTGGATTTCTAAAAATAAACCACTATGTGGGTCAGCCCTTATATAGAGATAACCAGAAAATAACTAGAGAATAATAACTATAACGGTAACAATGCTGACAACTATAACTATAACGATAACAAAACCGATGACTGTAAGGATACCGTTAACAAAAACGACAGCAATAGCGAAAACAAAACTGATAGCCATAACAGTAACGATAACGATAGCAATAACAGTAACGATAATGATAGCAACACCAAAAACGATAAAAGTAGCAATTTAAAAGTGATAATGATGCTACTTTTGTACTATTAATTTTCCATACGATTTGATACATTTTTCAAATGGAAACTAATAAAATTTAGAAGAGATTTGTCGAACCCGATTTTTTATTAGTTTATTTGCATTTTTAAGTGCAAAGCGCAGGAGAAATTTTGAAGAATGGTTCCCCCAAAACGAAAAACAGTGTAAAAGAAACTTTTAAATATTCACCAAAAATTCAAAATTTTAATTTAATTTTTAGAAAAGTTTTAAGTTTACAGTTTTAAGCCCATCAAATTTCCAAGTAGGTAAGAATTTACTTTGGTTTTTAATACTTTTAAAATGATTTCCACCTACCATATTCTCCAGCGAAGTGAAAACTTCTAGAAGGGAACGAATCTCGCTTCAATGGAGCAGTACATAATTATCGAAACTGAAATAGTTTTAAAAACCAAAACAAAAGAAGCTATCGAAACGATTGGGGAGCGTTAGAATAAATACAATAATTGAAAGTACTTATCAATAAAGGCGAATTTCTTCTCAAGAAGTCGAGTGACTTCCAATCACCAATGCTCCCCAGCTATAACTCGAAGTGGCTCGTTTGCATTTTATTTAACTATACAGATTTACATACATATGCACATACACACGCGCATATGGTACTTTGTTGCCTTTTTACTGCTTATACTTCTTTTGCCAAATTCACACAAAAATTAGTCATGTTTAAGGGTTCAGTCACCCATCAGAGCAAATTGTTTTGAATTACTTCTCTCAACTTTTTCGATTTTGCAACTGACCGCAATATTTAATTACGATTGCCTCGAGGTGTTTTGAACGCCAATTGAACTACTAAGCCTAAATAAAAAATTCGTTCAACTCTGACTTCTTAAGTAGAAAATCACAAATGAGTTTCAATGACCACTTGTTACATACATATTTAGTACAAAAAAATGCAAACAAGCCAACAGATTACAATATTTTCATTTGTTGTTATACCAAAAAATCGTAAAGAAAAATATAAACAAACTAGCACCTAAATATTTATTGCATATATGCTTTTGTGTGTACATATGCGTTATATGTACATTAGGGTGCCTCACAAAAAAATGAAAATGAGCAGGTACAGAAATGTTTTTTTCACTGCAATCAAAAAATAATAAATTTTTCGGAAAACTATTAAGATTTACGTGAGCTGGATCAATTCGAAATACCTGCAAAAATTTAATCGTTTTGATTCCGTTAATACAATTCTTAAACATTTTATGCAGACCTTGTAAACTTAAGCTTCTCTATCATTTTAAATGATTTTCCGGAAAAATTTAAATTTTTAAACTAATTTTGTTTGTACAAAAAATAGGCTTTTCTGCAATATTTTTGCGAAAGCCTCAAAATATTTATAATAGACTCTATAGTTCCGATAGAACAAAAGTACCGATTTTTTTTTTTGTATGGCGAGTGATGCACCATAATGTGTCTATATACATGCAGTTATGTATGTTTATGCGTACGAGCATGTGGGTGCATAACTTCCTTGACCGACTGCGGTCATTCAACCATTGCTTGTATTGAATGCGTTGACAAAGACATATATAAATATAAAATGAGAGTAAGGCAAGCAAATGTCAAAATATATTAACATGTCACAAAAGTTCGTTGCGTTCTTCATACATATTTTATTTTGAATTTTTTTAGTTTCGATTTTTTTTTAATGCTGTAAAGTTACAACTCGACAAGCTGTCGACATTTCCTCACCACGCAACTAAATATGAAGATGCGATTACCTAATGGCGTACACACATATGTACGGCGGCAAGTAAATATGTATGCCAAGTATAGGCATTTTTGTTTTGTTTTTTGTTAGCAAATCACAAATTCATGTATAGCCGCTGCTAAGTTGGTCAACGAAATGGTTTGTTAGCTGAACTGATCATCACCAAAGCTTACAGGTTAACATGAAAAATTGAAGTTAGTGTTGCGAAAAAAAAAATGTCACAACAATGCATTGCAATGCCTTTAAATTTACTGCTAATTGCAAAATTTGTTGTGTGCCATTTGTCAGGTGCATAAACGTAGGCCTAGGAAAAGTAACAAAAAAAAAAAAAAAAGTAGGCGAAATGCACAAAAAACACCAAACAAACAGTATGCAGCTGCCACTTCCCTACACAGATGGCACTTTAACAATAAGCTGCTAATTATCTAATTATTATTTAGCTAATGATGTACGCATTTTTTTCCCCCCGATGAGTACCTAAATAGCTCGGAAGTCATAATTTTCCAAACGTTTGGGGAGCAGACTTATATTTGTGTATGTATGTATGTATGTATGAGAGTGCTGCATTTGAGCTGTGAGCTGTGAGCTGCGACCTGAATAATGGTGCGTGAAATGAACGAAGCGACGTGAAGAAATAAAAACGCAAAATTTGCTCGCATAAAATTGACTAAGTAACGAAGATGATCAGATGGAAAATAATATAAATTTTTTAAAGAAAAAAGCTTAGCACACGCTATTCAAAAACGAATAGTTTCCTAATGGAGACGCTTGAACTTTGACGGCATATTGCATTTGAGAGAAACTGCAATTATTTAGTTGCTAAATATTTAAATAGACAATATATAAAAATAAGCAGTATGAGCACAACATTAAACTCTGCTCCCAATCTTGATTGATTAAACTAGCTGTAGGAACTCGTGCATGGCTTGGTGGCAGAATTTTTATTTTTTTTTAATCGCGCTTTTCGATGAGCAATGGGCAATGGTATGAAAAAAAAAACCCAAAACATACTATGCAGACCTCTTGGTCGCATTTTGTACTACATACTTACGAACAATCGCAAAATGAGTAAGCTTTCGATTGACTCTTCCCAATTTGGGTGCGAAAGCCAAGAAATTTCCAAAGTAAGGTGCGGATGTAGTACACAAATCATACAAGAACTTAAAATGTTTTGTTATAGCACTATATAAATCGGTTTACGCGGTCCAAAGTTAAAAAAAAATAATAATAATAATAATTTTCCGCCGAATTGATAACCTTCTCCTTTTTGTGAAGTCGGTTAAAAATATAGTACAATCCATTAAATTATTTAAAATAACTTTGAAATCCATGCACTGGCCAGCGAAGAAAATCATGTTGAAATTGTATTTAAAACAGGGACGGTAATCATTATGAGTAAAATAATTTAAATCAGCACTTAATCATTATTTTATGACTTTTATTTTTTCGTTTAAAATAATAATTATTATTGCGTTTTATTTTTTTTCGCTCAACGAGAGTAATTGTTGTTCGATTTTTATTTTTTCGTTCACAAATAATTATATTTTGTTCAGAGATAATAATTATTATTGAAATTTATGTTTCTACTTAAAAATAATGATTATTTAAAAAATTTTAAAGGTCATAAAGACGCAACCAACTAAAATTTTGATCTGAAAATTTTGGGACTAATTCCTTTTAGGATGGCGCTACATCTGAAAAGGATACGCCGAAAATCACGCGAGTATAGCTTTTGAGTTTTGTGGTAAATCATTATTCTTAATTGAAAAAATTAGATTCCAAATAATAATTATTATCTTTAAGCGAAGAAAATAATAATAAGAAAATAAACATTATTTAAAAAAATTATGATTATTTTCCGTACCTGATTTAAAAAGGAAATTGAGCTTAAAGTCAGTCGCTTTGGTACACAAACTGGCCCAAAGAGAATTTGAGTGTTGAAAAATTATCAGTTATGACTCTTCTCACCTTGCCCTCAAAACTGCTCCAATTCTGAACGTTAAATCCTAAAGCTGCCTTTACACGGCCAAAGAACTTACATTTTACGGTTGAGTTGCCATTTGCATGGTTCGATTTTGGTTGGACGACAAAAATCGACTAGATAATCGACCCATGTAAAGGCAACTTAACTAGACTTTGGATTTCCAAACCCTGCTCTGCAAAAAAAAAGCATTGGAATCCCAGAGAGCCAAAAATAGGAAGGTTTTACGATGATTCCATGCTAAGCGACCTGCACTAAGCCCCCGTCTTCACTTACCGGACCACCGCGGTGCACCGTAGCATTTTTCAGGCAGAACTAAACACCACCTCTCGGTGGATCATAGCTTCAGCTCCTCCATAACAGCCTATCACTTTAGATTCTGACAGACAGGCTGCTCTCAACCTGCTGGCATCTAAATGCTCCTTCTTTGTTTTTTTTTTGTTCACTGTGCACAGAGACGTGTCCGACTAGTTGGCAAGGAAAGGGGCGGAAATATTCGTGGTCAATACTTCTCAGGATGTCAAGCCATCTAAAGCTCTCACTCGGCCCTAAATTTCGAAGATAGAAAACACTAACACCGAAAGGGATACAATTTTCTTGTATTTTAGAAAATAAAGCTAACGAATTTATATATCGCACACATCTTCAAAAGTGGCACAACTCAAAATTCGGCATTTTGAAAATGTACATAGAGCTTTTATTTAACTTTCAGAAAATATTGGAGCCTATATGATTATCATGAGCTACGAAATAGTTTCTCGCATTTTCTGACGAACGTGTAATTTTGAGTTGTGTCACTTTTGAAGATCGTGTGCGATATATATTTTATTACTCTGAGTAGTTTTTTGTGCCATTTGTGCATATGAACTCGTACTGCAATTTAATGCAGCATCTCATAACTCACTACAACCCGAACAATCGCATCTTTTTAACGCCGGCAACACTTAATGAACAGACACTAAAATTTCTCATATTGTACTTTTGTTGCCAAAATCGAATATTTATGGTTTTACATACATATGTATGTATCTATGTATGCGGTTGCATAAGTGTGCCAAATTGCTGACTTCCGCCATTTATATCAATAGGCGTACATATGTAAGTGTATATGTAAGTATATGCACTCATCGATGTGCAGTGTAGAGTTATGGCTTCCATATAGGCACCAATTGTGGTGTATACATACATAAATCGATACATGTATGTCTATAGATGCGCATACAAATATTCGCTGTGATGCATTGGAGTGTGGATGCATACATAAATTGGCCATCTCTGATTGTTTCACTGTGTGAAAAAGTAATAAAACACTGCTCACTAAACCTGCGCAATTTTCATTTTTGGCCATAAAAAAGTTAATGTGCAACTCTGATTTCTTTCTTTAATGATTTGTGAGAGACGAATGCTATAATTTCGAGTAGCTAGTTGGTGGGGAGGGGGACGGGGGGCTATCACGAAATATGTAATGTGGTGGGAGATAACTGCTGATAGGTTTTTGGTATTCATGAGCATCCATGGATGTACATATATGTAACTAAAATGATCGCGGTTTGTTCTAATTTTTCTGAGTCATAACTGTTTTTCAAAATTACACATTTTTCAAGTTTAACAGAGCTACTACTTTAGACCTACATAATTGCATACGTAACAACTCAAAAGTACACAAAAAAATATGTAAGCGTGACTCCATTGTTCTGCTATAAATAAGACTGTGCCCGGCAAGCCCCACCCTTTATTTCCAGAAAAAAAAAAATCTTAGCAATTTTAATGACCCTTCGGCCGTTTCAATTCAAAATTATGCAACCAATTTGTATATTAAACATGAATATATTACTCTCATTTTTTTGGCATGGAATTTACAGAAATGCTGGGCTCGCCCCGTAATAAGCGGCCGAAAATTCAATTTTTCTTACAACAAGAAATATTCATAAACAGCGACAAAGCCACAAAAGGCTGACCAATCACATGTAAATTGACATGTACACATAGAAACAAGCCACTGAAAATATGAATAATTGGAAAAAAATTACCCAAAAAATCTGAAAAAAAAATTAAAAAAAAAAAATTTGCTGCTGCGCCTGTGGCCATTGAGCAGCCTGAATAAAAGTGCAAATCCATATTCATAATAACATTCAGCGAACTTTCAATGAGTTGGCCTGTTATGGCCGAAATTTGGTTGTATTTGTTTTCTTTTTTTGTTTTTTGTTTCTGGTTTTTCAATTCGCCAAATCAACTCAGCCATGACAGCGCTAATATTTAATTGCCAATTTATTGACCTCTATTGTCCAATTTATTTGTGGCAGCGCCATAATGCATAACTGCATGCAAAACAAGAAATAGTTTGCAAGTTTTGGCGAGTAAAAAAAAAGCTGCTGATTGCAAAACTTGAAAGTTCTGAAAAGTGATTTTTTTTTTGTTTTGTATTCGGCTAAATGGTATGCGAAATTGGGGGCGCCAAATTGAATATGAATAATTTGAATGCAAAAACAATCACTTTTGATCGCACACTTTGTTTAGGAAATATTTTTCGAGTATTTACATACTTATATATGTATGTACATATGTATGTGTGTACATTAGACCGTACCAGAAAAAATAGTTCGCCGTACTCCCCTGAGTTGTAAAGTATAATCAAGGCGATTTCGTACCAAAAAAATTATATTTTTTTTTGCCAACTGTAGGGTTGGCCATTTTACATTTTTCAGTTTTATCTTCAGCATTTACAGTTGAATCTTAAAGTATGATATATCGATGTTTTTTGTTCCAACGTGCATCGAGTACTCCTTTCTAGTACTTAGACACCGGATTTCAGTTCCTACCACCCTAACGTACCACTCTAATATCAGCATATTACGGTTCGCCATAAATCATGAAACTTTTGCTCAGAAAGTATTTTGATTATTTCAGTAGAACTATTAAAAAAAAAATTTGAATGCGAATGAGGAAGTATTTTTTAAGTATCAATTAGATACTTTTAAAAATCTGGCGCTGTCTATCATTTTGAGAATCGAGTTCTGAGTACTTTTGGTATCGATACTGAGCCACACTACTGGAAATTGCCTTGCAAAATTTCTTTAGACTCAGCGTTTGTACGGGGAACTTTTTTGTTTGCATGTATGGTGGCACGGTCTAATGTACTGTGCTCAAGCATAGTATGTATATGTATGTATATACATTAGGGTGGTCCAAAAAAGTTATATCGGAATTTTAATACTCTCACCCCCTATGATTGTTCTGTGCCGAAAAATTGTACACCTGTTTTCTTTTTTATTTTGACATCAAACAAAAATAGAGGTCGCTCAAGGCGCTCAAAGTTTGCCATGTATTTTATATGGGTAAAAAATAAATGTTGATAGAAATCGTATAGAATTCTTGAAAATTAATTCTTTAACAATACCCAATCTAATACCAATACCCAATTATTTATTGCTTATTAACTTTTTTCTATTATTAACTATTTTCTATTATTAACTGTTTTTTATATGACCCCAAAAAACTCAAAAATGCAATGAGGGACCCACAAAAAAGTAATAGTAGTATTAAATAATGCAACCGTTTACAAATTGAAATTTTCATATGAAGATTATTAATTTTACATATTAAAAAATTTGTGTCTATCATTTAAGTACTGCATGTGCCGGTATTTGAACCTGCAACACACAGAATTTATAGCCGACATCTCTACCTACTCGGCGACGGCATTTAAAAAGCTATTTTGCTTTTAAATTCATATTTTTCATACTTGTAAATTAAATCAGTTCCCCTCTTGTGGAAATCATACAGCTTTTTACTTTATAAATATTGCCACAGAATGCCATGGGAGCTTCTACTTGATAAAAATCTTGATAAAATTCCTCTAAAAATAATTTATCAAAAAAACAGAGAATTGGGCGGTTAGAAATATGAATGACGACTTTCAATTTTAAGCAGATAGCAAAAGGAAATATAATTATTAACAAGATAATTGAAACAAACATACAGCTGCGATCAAAATAATAGCACCAAAATTCAAAATAATATCGTTCACAATTCACGTTTATTTATTTATTTTTAATCATTTTCATTTAAAATATAGTTGGACCTTTAACAAAACCTCTTAGGTAAAGGTTTAAAATTTAAAAAAAATTTATTAAAGTTTTAAACTTTTTATACCGAATTTTTAGAAAATTTGTGAGTAGGCAGTTTTATATCCCACTCATTTTAGTATAATAAAATGGAAGTTTCAAGTCCCTAAAAATGACCGCTGATTTTTTTTTTTTTAATTTTTTGGCCGAGGGTGTTCAGTATTTTCTTCCATATAACACAACAAAAAAATAAAAAAATTTTAAAAGGAAGAAAATGCTCAACGGTAATCTTTAGCGATTTGAACCTCACACTTTATTGCACCTAAATTGATTGATTAAGGGCTAGAAAACTGAAAGATTTAAAATTTTGAAAAAATTTTATAAATTGTTGTGAAGTTTGTGCAATCTTTAAAACATTTATTTATCTGGTTTCTGTTATAGCTAAACTTAAGTTGCAAGCAACACCATTCCGAATTTTGGTGCTATTATTTTAAACGCTACCGTACATGTATACCGACATGTACATAGGGGCACTTATATTTCTTTTTAGTTTTTTTTTTATTAATTTTTTTTATATTACTTGCTATTTCTATTCGCCTAATCAGCGTCACGCTTCCATCTAGGGCAACATCCGCACTCGCCAAACAAAAAATGTAAGCTAAAAAATCAACTCCCACCATAATTTGTGAGTGTCTGTTCTCTTCACTTCATTGAACGGCTTCTTGAATTTGCATGTCAGCGTCTTTGAGCTTTTTTCTAATATTCTAATCAAAATTCAATTAGTAGCGCGTTAACGTCACGCAAGTGCTGTGTAACACCCGCACGCGTGCTACCTGCCGCCATAGCCAACAAAAAGTTACTACCGAAAAAGTTGGCGAATGAAGTACAAAAAAATATTGCCCCGCCAAGAAAACATAGCAAAACAAAGTACTTTAATTTCGCCCTCGACCCGCGTTGCTGATTTTATTTCTGATCTCGTTTGCGCCCAAATGTCTTGGCTGGCTGCAAAAGCCGCATTATGTTGCCGCTAAATCGAATTCATGAATGTTAAATTGGAAAAAAACTGGCATATAAAATTTATATATTTTTTTTTTCTAAATTAAACATTTAACGTTTATTCGCTTGTGGAAAAGTTTATCTGCTAAGTACATACAATCAAATTGCAAGCTGGTTTTTTTTTATTTGAAAAAAGGAATGTTATCATTCCACGACCTACATCTAAAGAATAACTTTTTATTAACAATTTGTCCGAAATTCTTATCAAAATTGTGTCATCTAGATATGTGTATATGTATGTATATTAGGGTGGTCTGAAAATGCACAGAAAAATCCACATTATAAAAGTGTTTGGTATTTATGTAAGGGTAATTTATCCACTAAAAACAATTAAACCGAAATTTTTCTATAAAATTAATTATATGGCGCCTGAAAGCTACTCAAGTTAACAAATTTAAACAATTCGGTTTTTCGCTAAGAAGTATAATTTTTATGTTTGAAAATTTATTTATTTACATATGAACATACATATAAGTATATTCAAAGTATACAATATATGTATGTACATATGTTCTTAAACTTTATAATTTATCTGTAAATGGCAGGCGGGGGTTAGGGTGAGTTTAGGTTTTCAAACCAGATTCTTCTTCATAAACATAAATTTTGTATAATTTAATTAAATTCTTCTTTTTAAATATCGGATTATTATAGATAATCCTCTACAAAATATTTTTAAGCTAAAACTTTCTTAAACTACTTTCGTCTAGCACCCATATTCAAGTTGAAATTGATTTTTTAAATACGTGGCAACACAGATAAATATAGTTCTAAAATAAATCCTTTTTAAACACATTTCGATTGATACCCATCCTTCAATAATCCATTTAACTTATTAAATAATTTGAGTTTATCTTTTTCAATAGGTGGCAACTCTCCTCTCAAAAATATTATAAATTTGCAAGCTAAATATTTCTTACCGCTCTTTCGTTAGAGAATCATATTTATATATTTCGTATATCTTGTATATTCAAGTTGAACTTGAACTTGAACACGTGCAACACTCCTAAATATAGTTCTAAAATAAATCCTTTTTAAACACATTTCGATTGATACCCATCCTTCAATAATTCATTTAACTTATTAAATAATTTGAGTTTAACTTTTTCAATAGGTGGCAACCCTCTTCTCAAAAATATTATTTATTTTCAAATTAAAGATTTCTTACCGCTCTTTCGTTAGAGAATCATATTTATATATTTCGTATAACTTGTGTATAATTTAAATAAATTGACTTTTCAAACAGGTGGTAACCCCCTTCAAAATATTTTGAAACAAAAACCCTCTAAACCTCTTTTGCCTGACACCCATAATGTGATAAATTTGTATTTCAATTACCTAATTCCCCTAATTCAAGTTGAATTTAACATTTTTAACCGGTGGCAACCCGCCTATGTAGGGATTAGACGAAAAGCCTTTTCAAACCCATTTTCACTGCTACTCATATTGTAATAATTTATTTAACTTATTAATTATTTTGAAAACCAATGTTATTGCTCATCTTCATACCAAGCCCTTTAATGTATCTACTTAAATGCTCCAAGAAATACTTCTACAGTGAAAGTATGAAAGTTATCAAAAAACAAATTGCATTTTTGAATTCAAATTCAATAAGAAAAATTTTTCATTTAAATCCGTACATAATTCTATTTTTGCCTTTATTCTATATGGAAGAAAAGCACTTTGCGTCGGGGCCTTGAAGTTTGTTGCTATAAAATCGTTAAAAATAAATGTTTTCTTTTTTTTATCGAATAGGAAACTTCGAAACTTCAGAAAACTTCGAAAAGTAGAATTATGATACCTATTTAACTTTTAAACATCAGCTGCAAAGTTTCTAAAATTTGATTTTCCTGTGTATTTGTGGGCCACCCTAATGCACATAGATTAGTACTTTTTTTTTAGTAAACTCTACTTCCTATATTGTACAATGCCCCCGTATTAAAATTGACCGAGTAACGAGCAGCACAGCCCTTGCTAATTTAACCTGCAGCGCTTGCAAATTTAATCAAAAGTATTTAGTTAGTAAATTAAATTGTTTTATTTTCTTGAATTACTCTTTTACCCCTCAACGACCTCCACACAGCTTGCACAATTTTGGCACTTAAGTATGTATGTATGTATGTAGTTTTTGTTTACGACTTGCATAGTGTGGAAGATCTTCCGCAATTAGCGTTAAGCACTAAACTTTTAATCGCATTCGACACAATTCGGAAGCGCTTGCAGAGTTTAACTGGCTTAGTATTAGCTTTTCATAGTTCATGAAATTTTCCTATGAATGCGCAGTTCTCAGCGATTCGCTGTCATTGTGCGCCTCATAGCCCCAAAAACAATTTGAAGTAATTACATAACGCAATGGCGGCCTTGCTTGACGGCTGGCTGTAAGTTAATTGTTAACACTTTTAATGCGGCGGTTATAATTTTCTCAAACAACACAACTACAACACTCAGAGGTACAAAGTTAGATACTATGTAAGAAAATATCGAGCCTAATCGTAGATAAAAAAAAATAAAAAACATCAAACACCATTTGTTGTGTGACCTTCTTGTGCTGCGAGCTCAATTAATTTTCGATTGCATAGGTCAGTTATTTACAGAGCGGAGCAGCAAAATGAGGGTTTTCACCTTTTCGGTAAATTTTATCTATTACCTTTGAAATATTTGTGAAGTGTCTACGCATCTTACACCTTTTTATATTACAGCAGCATTTTTACTACGCGCATTTTTATTTAAACAAAAAAATATAGCTTATAAAGCTTATAAAAGCCGTATAATTGCAATTCAAGCTGCCCACAAGTGCTTACGCCACGCCTGCGCAGTGAACCAAAGTGCAGCGCAATGCAAGTTAATGGTGCAGTTATTAAGCAGGTCACTCAGTTAGTTGGTCAATCGCTGCGTCATTCACTTAGTCACTTATGTAGACTATTAAATGGCATTCGACTAACAATAGCTAAAAATTGCTGGACAACAGCGTAAACAGTTGCTAATTAACTAAAGCACTTTTTCGTTGTCTCAAGTTTTTTGTTGTTGTTTTTTTTTTTCTGGTACCCTATAGTTTTATTTTTATAGTTCGTTTTTATTTATGCTTACTTTGCTTTATATTTTTAAATTTTACTAAATTTTTGTAGTGGTTTTTTTCTACAATTTTTAAATTGCTTGCAATGCAATTTTCTGCGGTGGTTGCGACAAATATAATAAGCGTGCAAGCTTGACTACAATGACAATTTATGACACCGCAACAAAAATCATAGTAAGTGACTTTTTTTTGCAGTTGGAGCTGCTGACCCAATCCGTATGAAATTTATTAATGCACATAAAGGAAGGTGTCATGATTTTTTTTTTGTTAAGCGAAATGTTGAAATAAAAAAGTAAAAGTTTTGAGTTTATGTAGTTGAAAATCTTGAGAACTTATATTGAATATGCTTTAATTGGTACTAAAGCAGGTAAGGTAGAGTTTTTTCTTAATTCGAAAGAGCTACTTAATCATAGCTGATAAAAGCCGGATAAGAATAGAGTTGGCGGTGAACGGATATTTCTACTGGTTGGCAAAGGCTTCAATTGGAGAATATGTACTTGTAAAGTATTTAGGTTTTCTGAAATCTTAGGTATCTCCTGTTTTTTTTTTTAACGAAAATTGCTGCATAATAAATTTGAAAGTGGGTAGTGCTATACAATCTAAGCACCTCCCCTAAAGATCTCTATTTATAGCTTCCAGATTGCGGCAGCGTCTTCCAAGCAGCGCTCACTGCCATAAAAGCGGCTGCACTTTGGCTTATAAAATAACAAAAAAAAAAAAACGCCGAGACCCGTAAACTTAATTTTGAGTCGTAGATTATGGATCTGTATACCATTTCTCCAGATCGAGTAATTTTCCCAAGATACTTTCACTTTAAGTTTGCATTGCGAATGAACAAATATTAAAATTTTAATATGGAAAATGTTACTCATACGCCATGTACGATAATGTACGTATGTATGTATTTGATGTGACAAAACTAGTACTTATGCAGAGTGAAACATGCCTAGCCTGCAATGAAGCCATTGCCAATGGGCAATTTTGAGCACCGCATATGTGTCACTGCTGCAGATTGCGATTGATGATCTTCCTGAACATCTATGATCAGTTTTGGTCTGCATTTGTGAGGGATCCATAAGGATCTCGGCCTAATCGTCTTATACCAGATTAGTAAATATGATTATATGAATGGTAAAGCCTTGATTCTTTAAAACTTAATGGATTTTATTTTAAAACAGCACATTGACCATCAGAAATAACCCAAGTACATTTTTCTTACATTTACAGCTGTAACTTTATATTACAAGATCAGTCTGTTAGGAACGTTATGATGGTGACGCTCTCATAAAAAAAATAATAATAAATAATACATACGCATTAGGGTGATCCTTAAATTATCAGCATCATGGACCACCCCTTTATTTTTTTTTCTCCATACAGAATTAAAACATCCACAAAAATTGTCAAAATTTACAAAAATTTTTTTTTTTCTAATTGCCAAAAACTAGACGAAATTTTGACTTTGACTTACTATAACTCCGCGAGCTTATGAATTTATATGAATAAATTTCTATAATATGTCAAAATCATCACATTTCAAGTCAAATATGCAAAAAAAATATAAAAAAAATTTTAACAAACCCAGAAATATTTTTTTAAAATTTTGAACAAAAATTAGATATTGATATTTCATCAACTTCTTAATGAAAACTATCAAACCTAAATCAAATCGCGCAAAAAAATCTCAATAAACAATCATCCTGAAATAATGGAAAATTCACCTAGCACAATGAAAATTCGATGCTATGGATTTTAAATTGGCATCTTTATTCGCTCTAACTAATTAAAGACGCTGTACGTTTTTATGCCGACAGTAAGTTGGTAGGTATCGAAGTTTCCATGGCCATATTGAGGCAATATAAAGATTATAGTTTTAGCCTTGAATAAAACGAATAATCTCTAGCTCTTAAAACCTTTTTCACACACATAAAGCAAAGCAATCACTTTCCATATCTTCTTATATGGACACCTAAGAAATTTCTTGCTGGTACAGGTTTAAAAAAAAAAAACACCAAAATGCCGTTTGTCCTACACATCCGCTTGGATGCATGGCGAAAGAAACTAGAATTTTTTTAACCGCAGATACCAATCTTAAATGTTTTATGAACTACCAACTTCTAGAACTGCAACACTTTTCGCATGGAGTGCCAATTAAGAAGTCGTCTCGCTGACTCACGAACGCTTTAATTGCGCCATTCTAAAAACAAAACAAAACAAAAATAAAGATGTTGCAATATGTGATATTAATTATTACAAATATGTGTAAATGTGTATGTGCCTAGAAGAATACCTTTCAAAAATAAAGTCTAAGCAATCGCTGTAACTGTATACATATAATTAACCAGAGCATGCCAGCAGCTTAAAGCGCCAAAGTCCAAGGCATTAAAATGCAGTGATCAACAAAGGAAGCATCATTATGCGCGCCAGAAGAAGCTACTACGATGTCAGCGGTAAAAAAAAAAAAAACTAAAAACTAAAAATACTATACGTGTGTGAAGAACAAAAAAAAAAGCTGCACAAAAGCGGCTAAAACTGTGCAAAGAACAAAGAATCTATAAAAAGCAATCAGCTTTGAGGAAGCACTGAATACCAAAACGAATAAGATCGGTAAATTAGTGTAAGAACTGATGAAGTAGAGGAAGCTGCAAAAAACGAAGAGGTAAACAACACGTTGACCTTTAAATTCCGTTACCAGTAAAGTGAAGGAACCAGTAATGCATACATACATACATACATACCAATTTATGCATTTACACATTTAGTTTTTATTGTTTTTTTTTGTTTTTGGTATAAATTAAAGCGAATCATAACAGCAAGTCGTGCGTGGAGGCATTACCAAAGCTACAACCAACAAAAATCAGCCAAAAAAAAACAACTTCTGCACCCAAAGCACGCAATAATGCAACAAAAAACAAGCGCAGCACGTTGCCAAAGTGCTTATTGCAACAACCAGTTGGCGTTGGCTTTTTGCACTCTATGCCTTCGCGATGCTGCTCCTACTGCCTTCGTCACCCCTGCCACCTTCTTCTTCTTCATGACTTACCTTCATGGGAGGCACACATTCATTTTGGCAGCATATTTTTTGCGCAAGCCCAAGCAAAATATTGATCAACACAACATTCGAGTCTTTGCCCTTCCCAGTGCAGCCCACGCCACCACAAATCGCTTCAATGCAAGCGCCAGCCAACAAAATTTGCGCGCTTTGTGCAGCAATGCAGCAAAGCAGTGGCAGCAACAATGGAGATGGTGTCGATGATAAGCAGGCGAAGTGCTGCCATTGCAATTCAGCTGCTTCTGCAACAATGCCGCCGCCGCCACTCACTCGATCGCTAGCTGGTACTACACACATACATATGTATGAATGAGACATTTTCTACATTACAAGCAATTGCAAATAAAAGCTCTTACAAATTACATACAAACATACATACATGCATACCACATATCAACATATTTTTCCTTTTTAGATATTTACTTACTAAAGCACACAGTGACTTGGGTAAATTCCATTCGTTTTTAGAATGCAGCAACAAAAGTGTCGCAAGCATGCAGCTCACTTGCTCACCAAACCGGTGTAACATGCTGCTGCTGCTGCTGTAATGCATTACCTACAAACACTCTGCGCACATACGACTCGCCGCATTCACAACCCAATCCACTTTTGAAATGACCTTTAAGGACGTTCGATTACATTGCTTACTGTAGCCAGGCATTTATGCGTAAATTGCTGGTAAACTTGTTCGTCGTTGAAATAAAAGAAAAAAATTCACGAAAACTGGGCGTCAAAACTACAACAACAGCGAGCAACAACTAACTAGTGTTGCAGTGTTGTTGTCATTGCCTGCTTGCACACACACACATACAAACTCATACATGCCATACATGCGCCCGCGCATTGCGTAGAGAAATTGTTGCTCATCGGCCGCCGTCTGTGGTTGGCGCATTTGAGCTTGCCAATGAAGTATGTAGATACATATATATGCACCAAACAGGTCTTCCCAAATTGTCAGTGTAACTGCTGTGGCAACGGGATAAATCCCGCATGAAGGTGCCACTGCAACAACAACAGCAATCAAGATCGTACGACCTTAACCAATGCGCAACTAGTTTAAAAATCGAAATGCATCGAAAACAAAATTTGTTTGCAAACTCATAGGTGGATTAATGCAATAATGCTGCCCCGTAGGAAAGCGATAACGATATTGATACGCATATACTTACGTACGTACTCTGTGAGGAGAATCTCTAGTTTTGAACTGGTGGGCTTCTAGTACATTTAGACCTAGTACTGGTTAGCTCTAAATCTCGTCTGCATGCAAACAACTGGCGAATTTAATATGGCGATTTTCTAGGAAGTGTCAATTTCTCCCCGCTGCATCCCTTTTTCGATAGTTCCGAACCAGTACTAAATTCGACAAATAAGATCTAGTTCGTTCTGCATCACTTTTTCTATAGTTGTGAACCAGTTCCAAATGCATCACTTTAGATATATATTTCTAGTGAAAAAAACTGAAAAAAATCGTTTTTTTAAAAGTACCACTTTTCGCCGATTTTAAACTGGTGGTTATCTAGTTCCTGTCGGACTAGTTCGATTTTGGCGATAAATATCTAGTACGGAACTAGAAATTTGATTCACTAGTCCGCGGTTTCCCTGCAGGGTATGTATGTCTTTAGGAAAAACACAGCTTCTTAAAGGAAAACAAAAAATTTTCCGACGAAGTAGGCTAGTCAATTCCGATGGATACAGAAAAAAGTAAAATAGTAGCCTTTTTGATGTTGTGAAGAAGAAACGACCCAACGATCACTCACCCAACTTTGGAACTTTTTGCATTTTATCAGACTTTAGGTTTAGCAAAGTTAAATTTGAAAATGACAAAGCTGCGAGTGTATTTCTGCCATGAACAAGCTTCTACATAAACCCATTTGCCGTTCGGAGACGGCGTAAAACCATAGAGGGACCTATTGGGAGAACAACATCAAGGCGCATACCACAGATTGGGGAACAAGCTCTGCCAAACACTTAGAAAAGGTGTAATCGCCAAAATATTATTATTATTATTATTATTAAAGTTGAGGTTAGGTTAGTTTAGACGAGATGCTCTTTTCCAAAGTTCTCACGGTGACCAAAGAGTTCCAAAAGATCAAAAAATTCCTTTAGACCACGCCAATGTTTGTTGAGTACAGATATGTGGTCCTAATGTTTCTCTTAGATACTGGGTTAGTAGTCACCCTGAAAACCCATGAAGATGGCACAATATCTTTATAATTTGCACCATAGTTATCAGACGGATTGTACGTAAGCCAGTCCCTTGTCTGATGCAAATTTCTTGTGAAGGTAAACCCCGAGAAAATAATTGGGAAAGAGCTAAGGTTCTCCCGTCACGTCAAACAATGCCTCGGCACATCGAGAGCTAATTCCGCGCGATAGACCAGGTGGACAAAAGCTTGGCTGGGGCGTGTAACAAGAAGCAGATATTGCAAGCGTCGAGTAGCGCACTTTGGAAGAGGCTTGAAGTTATCATCCACCTGTGCTCACGGCATATTTTCGTTCATTATGTAGCTCCAAACAGCAACTTCATATTTAGAGAAGCCAGCATGTGCGAACTAACCAAGTTAGGCAGCATGCGGTCATACTACAAATGTTAAATAAAAAGCGGCATATTTAAATGAATCCTATAACTATACGGTTTCCGACCAGAGAAAATGAGAAGTAGGCCCTACAGCCCACAAAGCCTGCCAAGCTGAGAATTCTTAACCTAGTCTTCAAGTTAGTGGCATCAGAGGAAGTTTGGAAATGCAATTCCGCTTTGGCATCACTGCTCAATTTCCTCTTTTTGTCTTCCGGACATAGCAATATCGAGGGATGTGAGGAAGATGATAAGGTAGCCCGTTCAGCCAACGTTTAGTGCTCATATGGGAAAAAATTTATGAATGCAACAAAGCCATCATAAATAAGGCCTTAAGGTCATAATAGCCTTGTTTAACCAGAAAGCACCCAACCGATCTACAGTACGATTTCTGATGCTCCAATAAACGCAAATAATAGCTGTTTTTCTCGACAGAAACTGCCGCGATGAGAATACATAGACGCCATATTATACGTACATATGCGCCATATTAAAACACCCCCCGTGGGTCCGCCACTGAATCACACGTAGTTTAACCCCCCCGCTGGATCCGCCACTGATTATAATACAATTTTCTTTTCAAATAGACGTTCAGATAACGATATCACTAAAAAGTCGAAGGTAACAACTCTATAAATATGCAACAATATTGATAAATTTATCGATAACTATTACGGTAATTTTACCGATAACATAAACTTTACAAAAATGTTGCTCTGGATATGTTTAACTATATGAGTTATAATTTAAACGAGGCTAATTGCATGTATTTACATATGTATAAACATTAGTGTGCATCACCAAAAAAAGTGTTGGTTTTCCATCGGAATTATAAATTTTATTATTTTTAAGACTTACGCCGCACCATTACCGAAAATTATTGAGATTTACGTGGGCTAGACCGATTTGAAAATACCTCAAAACATCTTATAATCAAACTAATAATAAAACTACTAATAAAAAAAATGTTTTGTTTAAACATGTTTATGCAGATCTTTAAGCTTAAACTCTTCTATCATGCAAGGTGATTTTTAAAAACTAATTTTATTTATAAAAAAACTCGATTTTTGGCGGTATTTTCCAGTAAATCGTATAATTTTCCCGCGGTATTTTGCGGAAGCCTTAAATATAATAAGTTTTAAATTTCCGACGGAAAAGCAGTACCGATTTTATTTTATTATTTTTTTTTTTTTTATGGTGAGTTAGGCACCCTTATGCACATATTTTATTCACTTCAACCATTTATCTAATGACTAATTTATAAATCTACTTACTTATGTATCCACATTTATATATGCATATAAATATCCTGTTTAGGCATTCCATATGCAGCTAAAACATTCATATTTGATTACGAATAGCTAAAAAATGCAAAGTGCAGTACGAAATTAAATTACCATACAATATTCTTGTGCCCATTTTGGGCAAAACGTAATTCAATGCTTCAGTGCAGCGCATGAATAATCCACATTAGCGACCAGAATAGGATACATAGCATAAGGCATACATACATACATACATCGCTGGCCCAAAGCTTGAATAGTAATGAATCAATGAATTGCGAGCAAACGAGCCGCGTTGACAAGATATTGCAGAGCAGCTGCAATTGCTGCACATATTTTGTTGTTGGGAATGTTTTTTTTTTTTGTAAGCTTGTATGTATGGGTATGTGTGCACAGATTGTTACCGCGCAAATTTGCTGGCCCAAAGCGTGGAGCGCCACCACCGACCGAACTGTGTGGCCTATCAGCAGCGCGCCAAGCATGAAGATCATTTGGCAAATATTTGCAAATTATGACCGTATCGAAGTTAAGCAAAGCAATAAACAGAAATGTAGCGCAAACTTGCACAGAAATGCAATTCGCCGGCCTGGAAATGGTGTGTAGTGGCTTTGAACTGGTTGCTTGTGGTTCATACGAAATTTGCTGACTAGTATTTATGTATGTGACTCAACTCGCCCAAGTACTCGCGCTTGGCAACTATGATATTCTTGGCTTATAAAATTTTCCTCTATTGCAACGATTTCGAATGTTGACCATCGAATATTGCTGCTGGTGCTGTCGCCCCTGTGCCACGTCATAAATTACAATAACGGCGTCTAAAAAAAAAAAAACTTGAACTGCGCTGAGCACTCAGACGCTAGGCTAGACAAATGTACAGCCAAAACACAACCTAGTTTTCGAATTTTGTGCACCCAAACATGTTTTGCTTGCGGCCTAAAGAGCTGGTAGCGGACAACGAGGGATTAAAGAGATAAATATCATTATTTTAATGTTAAAATATGCATTAAATTCTTGTCTCCAAAATTTAATAGAAATCACTAATTATAATTTAATTTGTGAGTTAGTTTCTCTAAAAGCATTATAGAAATACGAGTTTTATTTGGAAATGGCATAAAACTGCATTTGCTTTAGATCGATGAACCAATCGCTGTACATTCCGCTTGCAACACTTTGCACCAGAATAACGCTGAACCCTACTGTCCAACTCATCAGAATCCTACTTAATCGCACAATACTTATATGGCCCCATGAGAAAGAAATCACATGCCATCATGTATTTCGTTTATTATAAACATAAAAAATCTTATCTAAATCCGTTCAGTAGCGTGGTTAAAATATCTCGCCTTTCCTTTATACTATGTATAGAAGATAGTAATTTCAAATAAGTGGCAACCCTATTCAAACCACTTAAAGTTGTTGTACATGCGAAGGCCATGCACTTTCATTTGGTATCTCATTTTGTTATCCAATGGACGGTGAAGATCTTATAGTTTTAAAACAGGTGGCAACCCTACTGAGAAAAATAATACATTATTACACATCCAGAGGCTAATATTTTCATTTGACAGTGACGGTACAGAACTGATGCCTATGCTTATTATGATTGAATGTAGTAATTTTATTAACAGATGGCAACCCTATTCAAAAAAAATATTAATGCTTTTCTAGAGGCCAATCCCTTTCATTTGACACCTCATCTTTTGTAATCCAACGAACGGTGCGGATCTTGGGATTTTAAGACAGGTGGCAAGCCTATTAAAATTCTAAGTAAAAAAAGATCCCTCTCCAGTCGATACAGAGTATATTCGAGAAAATCTCGTCAAAATCTGTTCAGTAGTTTTCGAAATTACCGCGTACAAAGTATCTGTTCTGACATTCCTTTATACTATGTATAGATAGAACTTCAAAAATAAAAATCAGTGGCACTGAAGATAGTCAGAGTAACAATGAGCAGATTGGTTTACTGTCAAAATGATTTTTTTGAGTTGAAATTTAAAAAATAATCACTAATTGCGGTCATTGGTTTTTTCCCCGTTTCTCGTTCAAGCATTCTTAATAGCAGTGAAGCAATAAATATTAAACGTATTGTTTTTTTTTTTTTTTTGTAATTTTCGTTCACAAACTCAGCAACAGGAAGCCCGCCAAATTCAAATTGCTAATAAGCCGTACGTACATTGGCGACCCGCCTACACAGTCAAACGTATGTATGTATGTATAAACGCAAACGGAAGTGTGGGAATATATTTGGGAATTCTACCTTTATTGCTCTTTTGGAATTCTCGATTATTATCTAATACATTTTTAATTGTATTATTTTTTTCCTCAATTTCCTAAGTAGGCGAAGGGCAATGTCATTGCCACACATTTATTTACATACATACATATCTGACTATGCATACATATGTATGTGTGTACAAATTTTATACTCGTAATGTCTACCGTTCTACTTATTACTTTACACTGTTTCTAAAAATAGATTAAAAAAAAAGGCACAAAAGTCCCCAACATCTAACGCCAAAACTAATATGAACATATGTATGTATGTATGTGTATATATAATATGTATGTACATACATAGCGTGCTTAATTATAAATACGAGCGGGCGTTTTGCATATAAAAATTTACCTCCTGAATAATGGCGTCATCGACAACTGCTAACAGCTACTGGTATTTATTTAGTGTTGATGACGCGTCGGAATTTCTACCAAGTAAATACGCTTGTAAGTTTGTACGATATGTATATAAATATGTAGTACAGTATGTATGTATGTATGTATGTACCCACTCTTAATTGCGATTAATAAAAAGGAAAAAGGTAATGAATGAAAAGCAAAACATAAATATTAGTTAATCATTGACAGCGTGAACTTCACATTATAAACATATGTATGTATGTACACTGGCGGCAGAAATAATAGACTTGTCGTACTTTTATGAATTTTGGCTATATTTCTTTAGTTTATTTTATGTTTAATGTTTTTTTATAAAAGCCTAGGTAGATATTCAACAAACATCATTTAAATCTGCCTTTCAAACTTTGAACAAAAATTATAAAAATTCGATAAATTTTCACCAAATTTTCAAACTTTTTACTCCGAATTTTTAGAATTATTTTTGGTAAACAGTTTTATAGCTCATTCAATTTTAGTTAAATAAAGAGCAAGTTTCAAGTGGCTATAAAATACAGTTGTTTTTTGACAATTTTTTTTTTGCCGCATACCAAAAATAATTCTAAAAATTATAAAAAATTTTATGAAAATTTTATGGAAATTTTTGTTGATTTTTTATAGGTTTTGTTCAGAGTTTGAAAAGCAGATTGACATGATGTTTGTTGAATATATACCTAGGCTTTTATAAAAAAAAAAAATATTCAACATAAAATAAACTAATGAAATATAGCCAAAATTCTTAAAAGTACGACGAGTCTATTATTTCTGCCGCCAGTGTACATATGTACATATGTATAAGCAATTTTTAATTTTACTTTTTTTTCGTAATTAAATAAAGGCAAAACAGCTTCTTAGCAAAAATTCCAATGTCAGCATGTATGCGATTATGCAAGAATGACTCGGGCTATCAGCGGATATAGAAGCCTTTTTGTTGACCACACACAGATATGTATACTGCTGCCGATCTTAAGTGCGACTAACCACGATTATCGCTTGACTTGCACGCCTCTTGACACCTCTTACAACATATACATACATATGTACATACATACATATGTATGTTTTTTGTTAAATTAAATTTGCCACCGACATGCATTTTAAAGCAGTGAATAATGCGGAGTATTTGCAAAAATGATGTTAGCAAAAAAAAAAAAACCGGTGGAGATGTACCCCTACCGATGGATGAGTGTGGGCATGCGTTCGAGCGTGTGCGCTTGCTTGCACAGTAGCACATGTACTCGTACTAAATACTATGTATGTATGTATGTATGTACGCAAATATTTTCACATATCGCATGAAGGTCAATAATAGAGGTTGTTTTGTATTGTTGTTATCGGACTAAATGATGGCTTCTGTGTATTTATTGCATATTTATATATATGAATATTCTTTGTTATGTTAGTGTTGTTGCAGTCGTTGTACGAATGCTAATCGTTTATAATTTTTGTATGTTTACTACTCAACGGTAGCCACAATGACCACAATAACGGCTGTTGAACTTATTCAATGTTTGTTGTTATTAAATATTTGCTAATTTTAGTGTTGTTGTATTGTGTTGTTATTCTCACATTCCTTGTAGAGGAAAATTTAATCAATTCGACAACAATTGTGGACCTTATGCATAAGAAGTGGGCTTAACCTCTGACTCAGTTTTTGCACTGATCGAGTGAGTTCAAGAATTTGTACTGAAAATTTAGAGAGAGCTTAATATCAATAGCGACAATTTTAATTCCATAAAACTAAGCCCCCCTTTTGCAGTTGCAGCAGTTATGAGGACTTTTGGCGGTGAAGAATCATATTCAACCCTTTGTGGGTTGCACTGGTGACTGATACACCGAGGCACGCAAGTCTCTGCATCCTTTGCTTATTTTCTGTTTGATCTTTTTTCCAGCTCTGAAAATACTTTATAACGCCGATCGCAATGATGGTAACAGAGAAAGTAATCCTCTGAAATGGAAAGACAAGATTGACAAGAATTTGATTTCTCTTATATTTCTAAGGGCATCAGTTGGCAAAGAAAATAAACGACTAGCGTGTTCTATTGGACTGAGTCAGAATCTCTCTTTGGAGACAAGGATAATATGAGGCCATGAGAGCCAGAGGAGCCTAGCTACAAACAATTTTTTTGAGTAATATGGGAAAGATGATTTAAAATAAATAATAAATATCATCTTTTACTGAAAAGTTCATTGCACTTAAGTGATGCTACCTATACAAATAAAAGAAAACTAAAATAAACGCAAACGGTTAGAATATTTTGTGTTCGTTTGTTTTTTTTTTTTAATTTCACGCTCTTGTAAGGCAAAAGAGGCACATTATCTGCCCTTTGAAGCTTTTTCAGGGGAAAATGTTGCCCTGAAAACCAGATGGTTGCTTAAAACGACAATATTATGAAATGCGTGAGCCAAACCAGGACAAGAGGGCAAAAACATGCCCTTTTACAGTGTTGAGTGTAACATCCAAGACATTTCGCAGTCAACAGAGCAACATTTTTTGGAAGAAAATAAATCACCATTAGTCTCCTTTTCGCTCTATATATTCAGTTTAGCGCCTTTCCAATTTTTTAATTTCGTCCAAATAATGGGTTTTCATGGACCTCAAATAAAGCATTGGTTTCAGTGATGACCTCTTCATTCCACCCAAGTCTCTAACCACCCAGCCATTTCTTTGGGTTATGAAAACAGGAGATATTCGCTGAGGGCTAAATCTGGTAAAAAAATAATGCTTAATCAGCACGCAAAATTCACTTTTTTCAATTTTTTTTTTTTAATTCACGAGGTTGTCTGCTTTCAATGACTTTCAAACACAAACTAAATAGCGCAGCTCAAGACTTTATAGTATTATCTATTAATCGATGGATGGCAGTTGACAAGAGCAGTATTGCATTTAAAATTTACTACGCGCGAAATTCAAAAAGTCACTGACTTTTCAAATTTCCCTTGATAAAGCGTAGACTGAGGTATTTTTTTTTTCGTTGTGAACATACCTAATACTAGTTCCTGCGGGTCATTCACATACATGCATACAATATGTATGCATCTTCAGCATACATTGCGTATACGTAACATAATTTCATCTTTAAATAGCTGCTTTTTACTGCTGTTTCGCCTGATTATAAATAATTATATTTAATTGCAGTATTTAAACATTGCTGCGGTATGCTCTGCTAATTGTATTCACTTGTAAAAAAAAATGCATCTGCATATAAGTACATTACGGTTTGAAATTTTTTACGAGCACATTTCGGACTATAATTTTTCTATGTATCGTGTTCTATTTAACAACGGTTTTGTAGGAGTGAAACAAGAAATATATCAAACTAGATTGCTCTCACCCGCTTTGCTGAGCATATGAAAGTTCTACGTGCTACAGTAGGTGTAATTTATTTCAATAAAATTTAAATTTTTTTACTGTCTTCAAACTGAAAAATTAGAAACTCATAAAATAAAAAAATAAAAAATAAATTAACTTGTAATATAAATATATTTTTATAAAATAAAGACAGTATTTTCCATGTAGGAAAAATGTGTTTCTAATTTGTACATGTAGTTTGAAATGAAGCCATTTCGAAACCATTTCGATTGATACCCACATTGTAGAAATTCATTGAAATAATTGAATAGTTTGAATTTTACTTCTTAAACCGTTAATTCCCTTAATTCAAGTTGAATTTGATTTTTCAAACAGGTGGCAGCCCTCCTCCATGAGTATGGAATTGATTATATATATATATCTAAACCAAGTTCCAGTACTCTATCAAAACTATTTCCAGAGATATGCGGAGTGAAAAATTCCGTTTGTAAAAGAGGTACCACGCCCCTCGTCTAATCGAGATTAACTCTATCCAATATTTAAAGTTAGACTAAATGGCACCTGTGTACAAAATTTCACGAGGATCGGTTGAGTAGTTAAGGCATAACAAATAAACACACTCTCTTTCGTATTTATAATATTAATAAATAAGGATTACTTTTTTTTTTATATAAAGTGCAAGTTATCACTCTCATAAAATTTTCTATTTCTATTTTTTACTGAGAAACCGCTTAACAAATAATGGACTTTCAGGAAGCCCTTTACCCACCAAAGTGTTATACATACATAAACTCATGTATGTACATTAGACTGCATCACCAAAAAAAGTTGCGGTTTTTCCGTCGGGATTTCAAAACTTATTATATTTTAAGACGTCCACCAAAATATTTCGGAAAAATATTAAGATTTAAGCGAGCTGGACCGATTTGAAAATACCTCCAAAAATGGAGTTTTTTATGAATAAAAATAGTTTCTTAAAGAACTTTTTGGAAAAAGTCCCCTCAGATGACAAAACAGATTAGGCTTAAAAAATCTGCATAAAAATATTTAAAAATCTTTTAAACGGAATCGTAAGAATGAGATTTTTGATGCTGTTTTTTTACTTTTTTCAAAGATTGATTTACGAAAAACTTGAATAACTGGGCCAAAACTATTCTTATTTAGACTTATGGGATCTCAGTTGAAAGGTATTTTCACACTGTTTTTATTTCTGTCCAAAAAAAAGTCATTCGTGTCCCAATATTTTTTTTTTTTTTTCAAATACCAACACATCTTAATTCAACTTTGAATGACGTTCCTTCATCCTACCTTTCTCTTTCATCCTTTGAATGAGTTTATTAGCAAAGAAATAAAAAGGTAGAGAAAATACCTTTCTAATGACACCTCCTAAGTCTAAATCGGAAGAGTTTAGGTTCAGTTATTCAAGTTTTTTTTATACCAATCTTTGAAAAAAAGTTAAAAAAACAGCATCATAAATCTCATCATTACGATTCCGTTCAAAATTTTTTTTAATTTTTTTAAGATATTTATCTGCAAATTTTTTAAGCTTAAGCCGTTTTGTCAGTTGAGGGGATTTTTTCAAAAAAAATCTTTAAGAAACTATTTTTATTCATAAAAAACTCCATTTTTGGACGTATTTTCAAATCGGTCCAGTTCACTTAAATCTTAATATTTTTCCGAAATATTTTGGTGGACGTCTTAAAATATAATAGATTTTATAATTCCAATGGAAAAATAGTAGCGATTTTTTTTTGTATGGGGAGTGATGCAGTCTAATGTACATACGTAACATAAGGTACATTTATTGGAAAAAATTAGTAAATACATAAACATTAACGCTTCTTTGTTGTTTAACAACATTTACAAATGAAAGTTTTCCATAAGTTTCATCTGCCAACAGACGTAAACAAGAAAAAACACAATTGCACGATTGTAACTACAATGAAGCTGGATTGCACTGGGAGAGATGCACTTTAGATAGATAATAGCAGAGTTACTTACTTACGTACTTACCGAAACACACACACTCCCATTCACACATTCATCTTTCTGCTACTTGCTACAATTTGTAGTAAAACAAACGTTTATCGATACCCTTCACAACACTTCCTATGGTTGTTGTTGTTGTTGGCATTGCACGTTTTACTTAACTGCTGTTTGTATTTTATACTTTTTAATGTTTTTCGATTTATTTTTTAACGCTTCTACATTTTATTTATTTCACTGACTTGCAAAGTGCTGTCGTTGATTGCATTCAACTGCATACTTTCTTGCCACTACTGATGCGGCAGTTGTTGCAGATGTACATACGTACATACATACACTTGTATGTACACATGTGAATATACATATATGAAGGAAGATGTATACGCTGCATCATCATTTGCAAAGATCATTGAAAGAAATGCTTATAATAAAAATTGTTGGTTGTAGCTGAGCTTTCATGCTGAGTGGTGTCATTTGTATCGCAACAAAAAAATAAGCTACGGGAAAGGAGTTCATGAAAAAATAAAAAAAAATAAATGCTAAGTGTTCAGACTTGTAAGAGTTTAATTAAAACAAAAACCTATAATCATGATTTTCTATCTAAGTCGATTAAGGAAATAGAAAAAAGAGAAATTAAGAGTGGCAAAATGTATGCGGTCGTAGTTGGTGAGTTGCAAATTTATCTATGCAATGTTTGTGTCTGCAATGCAAAGCTGAGCCGGCGTTCGCTCGCAACACTGTTAGTTTTTTTCAAAATTTGTCAATCAGCGTGACTCCAAAACCGGTTTTCGCGTTATTCGAAAGATTGCAATTTGAAAAAGCCGGTTACCAATTTTAAAATTAAAAAAAAAAAAACGGATAATCCGGTTTTATTTCACATAGTTTTCTTACAAAGAAAATGCTTATGTTGCTATGAAGTCATGACCAAAAATTACAATAAAACTATCAACAGCTTTTGTTTAGAATAGAGCAACGCAAAATAAGTTAAAAGTTTTTTTTAGATCAAAAGTAAAACAAATAAAAATCTGAAAAATTAACGTTTGGTCTTATTTCATCTTTTTTTAATACTTTATTGCTTTTTTTCTGACTTTTTTGGATTTTAGTAGTGCCACCGTAGCCGAGTGCTTAGATGTGCCTAAAAGGTAGTTTGTCTTCCCTAACAGAATAAACAGAGCAGCTTTTGCGAAAGGGTTTTTCAAAAATGGCATACTTTTATGATTTTCGATGGGCATTGGAATGATAAAAATTGTAAAAACTTAATGATTAGTTATTATTTTTAATCTAGTGCTCTAAACCGGTGATGGACACCGTCCATATCACTTTTAGCTTCTACGCCGAAATAATTCCGAAAGATTTCCGCAAAGTTACGAATAGCAAAAAGTCCCTCGAATCACGAAATACTTCCAAAAATCCTGAAAAATTCGCGAAAGTTCCATTGCGAAGAATCGCAAAAGCTCCTAAGTAAATCCAAAAAAAAAAGTCTCTAAAATATAAACAATTTCTTAAAACTCCCGAAAAGTGAATCAAAGAATTCTTGTAAACGCGCTCAATAACTTCAAAAATCCAAGAAAGCAACGGAAAATTCCAAAAGTTCTTGAAAATTCTGGTAAGTAAAATACCAAGAATTCCCATAAAATGGTGAAAAATTCTTCACTAAATACTGATTAAAAATTTAATGCCGATAATATCTAAAAATCTGCAAATAATCTCGAAAACTACGCAAAGTTTCCGAAATGATTCAGAAAAGTTTTAACTGCCCGAAAAATTCCGAAAATCTTAACAAATTCGGATAAATTCAGTAAAATAAAATAGGAAAAATCTCCAAAACAATAAAAAAAGTTCCCAATAATCTAAAAAAAAAAAACAAATAATGCCGAAAAGTCCTGAATAAATCCAAAAAAGTCCGAAAAATAAAAAAATACCGATAATTAGAAACAAACGATCGCTTAAAATGATAAATCCAGAGAATACTAAAAAAGTTTAGGAACGTCGGAAAAATCGCGAACATTTCATTATTTTGCCAATGTCGAAAATAAAAAGTAACCGGAGATCGAAAATTCAATTCAAGAAGTCAACGTTAAAAAATTTGTCTATATGATATTTGAATATAGCAAGTGCGATGCTCGTTAAATAAAAAATATGAATCTTAAATGATTTAAATTTTTTTATTTCTTTTTAGTAAAAATGTCAGTTAAAATTTTATCTTTATTTTATCGATCAAGAATTAAAGTTTGAAATTCGACTTTTCTTTTGTTGATCAAAAATAAAAATTAAAATTTTATTGCTATTTCATCTGCTTGTAAACTTTAAATTAGAAACGTTTTATTGTTACTTTGTTATTTGGTACTTACTTACATACATATATTTGTACATTTACTTATTTATTATTTCTTTTTACAAAACTATAAATAATTAGAATAAAATTATAATTAAAAAATAATGTTGCTAAATCCCCACTTGTTTTTTTTTGCTTCCAGCCATCATCACGCCCCGAGTCCGACTTCACTTTGGATCTGCCGCGTGCTGAGCAGTTACGCATCAAAATGGAAAAGGAAAAGAAGTTCCGCCAAAGATGTCGTTACATAACCACCTTTTTGAGTCTGGTCTTCTTTCTACTCACCGTAATGGTAGTCAGTTTGGTGTTG
The DNA here is from genome assembly GCF_013731165.1 of Rhagoletis pomonella. Classification (NCBI taxonomy): domain Eukaryota; kingdom Metazoa; phylum Arthropoda; class Insecta; order Diptera; family Tephritidae; genus Rhagoletis; species Rhagoletis pomonella. The sequence continues at coordinate 61,566,164 of NW_023458561.1, read as the reverse complement.
ACGCGCGGCAAGCGAATGTTCGGCAGCATGATCTGATCCAAGGCTAAAAAGCGTAGAAAAAAAAGAAGAGGAAAAATAATTAAATAAATCTTTTTTATAAGTAAGCTAATAAGTGAATGGAAAATTTTAGATTACAACAAAAAAACTGTGCTCTCAAAATGTGAATAGCTGAAATTTTATTTTTTTTATTTTTGCATAATCTATTTGTTTTGCATAAATGTACGAGTTTATTATTACTTATTATTTTCAACTGACGAAACAAAGTTTTGTTAATACCAAATTTGGTTAGAGTAAACGAGTTTCAATTGTATTTAGCTTAATTGCAACGAAGTAAGTTACCTGTTTTTAAATGTGTTAAAAAAAAAAAATAAAAATATTTTAAATATAAAAATTCGTATGGACTTTGGCGAGTGTGAACCATTACAAAAATTCTATTAATGAGAAGTTGAAGAATGGCTGCTTTAGTTAATTTTTTTTTTTTTTTTTTGGATGGGGGAACTCTATTTCACTATCATTTATTTCAAATTAGTCTGAGGTTTTAGTTTTTAATAAAATCTTCAAAAACAATTTGGATTTTATTCTAGCATCCTCCTAGCAGGTAGAGGCAAAGCTTAGCAAAGGTATTTCATGAAAAAGCTGTAATAAGAACTATTTAACAGTTAAGTGGCGGATTATGACTGTTAAGCGCACTAACTGTCGATTGTTGTGCCAGAGCTGTAAAGCGCCCCGTCAGTATGTATGTAGAGTTTAAATTAATGGATAATTTGACCATGGTTGTTTTTTCTGGATTTTTTTTATTTTGCTGATTTTTAAATAGATTTGTAGCTATGGAATTATTATATAAAAAAGCAATTATTAAAAAAAAATTAAATACATATGTGCATTAGGGTGGTCCAAAATTTTATTTAAATGTAACACCGCTAAATTTATGTATATTCATTTTTACTATGTGAGTATATGTAATTCAAAACTTCAAATGCCTTTTTCTCGAGTTTTTGATTTTTTGGATTATGACACTTTTATATGCTCGTTATCACATCACACACGTTTTGAAAAAATTTTACAACTTTTTAAATACATAATTTTCCTATTATTGAAAGATTTTTAAAGGAAAATATTTTTATTCGATCAAAAAATATTTATTTAAAATACATGGAAAATTTTAAATCACTGGCAGCACGATTAAAAATTAACCCCGATTTCAAAATAAAGAAATAGGTGCTACTTATTTTCCACTTTCTATAATTGTGAGGGGTGGCAGCAGGAAAATTCCAAAAAGTTGATTTTCCTATGAATTTTTTTTTTACCACCCTAATGTATGTGCTTATGTAATAAGTACATCTTATTTTAATGTAAAGGAGTACAACGAAAGTTTCAAAAACGAATATGCAAAAATTTTAAAACATGCATTTTGGAAAAAAATTATTGCAGATGTTTATACATGAATAAAGTGCCGTATTAAAGAAATATATTTACATGTATAAATTTACATAGATACATGCCCAATACAGTCAAAGAACAGAACAAGCAACATACATATATGTACATTCAAAAAATTAAATAGAAGAATATATATTGTATGTAGATAGTGTTATTTCAACAAATTTAAAGAAAAATTATTTTACATAAATACGAGTATCAAGCAAAAACTATTTATGTGGTGGTCCAACAATGCATGTGGAAACAGTAAAGTCGGAATTTTTATACTCTCACCCCCTAGGATTGTTCAATACCAAAAAAAAAAAAGCATACCCCAATTTTTTTATTTTGAAATCAGAAAATATTTAGCGGTCGCTGAAAGTTTTCCACATATTTTATTTGAGAACAATTACACTTTTCGTAGAAATGGCACAGAATTCTTGAAAATTTATATTTTTCGTTCGGAAAACTTTGTTTCTCTTCAGAAGCTTCCCAGAAACTTATTAAACCATTTCTTCATAGTAACTATATTTTATTAGACCCGCCAAAACCCCCAGAAAATGCAATGGGGGTAATTAAAAAATCTTCAGTATTGAAAAAAGGTAAAATAAACAATTGCGTATTATTATTAGAGTTCTCTTGAAGAGAACCAGAGTCTTCCGATCGATAAATATTGATTTTCAAGAATTCCATACCATTGCCACGAAAAGATGTTTAGTTGTAAATATTTTTTGATTTCAAAATAAAAAAAAATATGGGCATTAAAACTCCGACTTTACTTATTTTGGACCACCCTAATGTACGCATATAGATTTGTAGAATGTTATCAAAAATTTGTGTCGAAATGTATGATTTTGGTTTTTAATTTAGTTTTTATTTTCGAATCTTTTATTTTTATGTTTAATCTTTTAATTGGTATGCATGTGTGAAAGCAGTATTGTTAATACATAAATTATTATCCATGTGATGTTAGTTGATAGGCTGTAAATCGTCTCTTTTTTGCCTTCTACGAACTTAAAAGACACCTTAATTATTACAAACATACTTAAACGAACGCATAAATGTTTTATGAATTAATTTCAAATAAAGCAATTTTATGCATAGTTTCCATGTGTACATTAGAGTGGTCCAAAAAAAATTTTTTTCAAGATAGGGTTTGGGACATTTTCCAAAATTTTTCCTCTTGCCGAGGTACCCAACCTTACGTTTTTCTAAGTATAAATTTAGAGGATGCTTATGATGGGCATATTTTACTCTAGAGGTATTGTAATAATCAAACAATTGGTTAAGTAACCTAAAAATATTTCAAAATTTAAATTATCTAAAAAAATGATATTCATCAAATTTTATTGAGCTTGAGTCCGTTTTTAATGAAAAACTATTGTGGAAAAAAACAACAACTAAAGCAACAACAATTTGAAAAAATGGTAGATGTGATATCACTATCACTTATAAGGCCATAAATAACAAAAAAAAAATATCTAAAAAGAATTATCTAAAAAGAATATCACAAGCTTCAGTTGTCATGGCAACAGTAGCTTTTTATAAAAATCACCATTATTTTTGCCGATTTCACAACGATCCAGTAGCGCATTTCAAGGCCATTGAGCACCCTGCATTGGTTGCAGTAGCAAATTGAAAGTTGGTATAGATATTGCAAATATCAAAAGGAAAAAAACTATGGGGGTGCCCCGTTTTCTAGGATGACAATTTGTTTCCACATACAAAAATTGGACCACTCTAGTGCACACACACATACATACATACATATATACAAAATAATGGGTCGTATGCATAAAACCCAAGCAAATGCTTTTTCTTAGAACTTCAGACCTTTTACTTGATTTTTTTAAATAAATCAAAGTGAAATGTATGAAATTTTAAGAAGAAGCAATTGCTTCGTTTTTGCGCATACGGCACAAAAAAATTGCTAAAAAATAGTTGTGTTAAAGTTAAACTCGTATAAGTGAGTTCCTTTTGCAAGGAACAGCAGAAATACATACATACATACATTACGAAATAATTAGTTTATATACATACATATGTACATTTATATCATAATTTGAAGTTTAGCTACTAAATAATTAATATTAAATTTGAATAATTAAATTAATTTGCTGTTTCAATGCATATATTATGGTAAATTCTTGCATGTAAGTAGCAAAAATTATTTACATATCTAAACGCGAGTAATAAAGAGATTCTGTTGCATTGTTGAAGCTCAAGGTAGTCAAGGTAAGGTTAGGTTATTGTGGCAGACCCCACGAGGAGGACTCACTTAAACATAACTTAACTGTCCAATGTTGAGTCGCGCTGTGTGAGTCCCAAAAGGACACCTGTAAGAGCTGGCATTTAGCCAGTTGCAGAAGCTCTCTTGACCGCCTGCGGTCAACAATCGGCCAGAAGAACCTTGCAACTTTGCATGTCGGGGTTTTCGCCCAGCGCTCGCTAAGCCGACTGTGTGCCTATTTGTCCAGGAACAGGCCGCTGGTATCCAACGGAACTCCTATGCCCTCCCTGTCCGAGGTGATGGCCTGGAGGGTGCCCTGCCTAGCCAATTCATCAGCCCTGCAATTTTCAGTGAAATAATCCGAGGTGATTAAAAGAGAGGTCAGGCTGCATCTTTATAGCGGCCACCTCCGCCTGAAAGACAGTGTAGTGATCCGGCATGATCCTGAACATAAGATCAACTGAGAACTCCTCACAGTAGACACCTCCTCCAACTCTGCCGGGCAGCTTCGATCTGCCCGTGAATATGTTTATTGGACCTCTAATTTCACATCATTTACTCACCCCGCCTCTCTAAGTACGGTACATACCCAAAGAAATACTAGAATCAGCACGAACCTTTTAGGGGAAGTGTTTCTTTTTCAACAAAAATCTATTCTTTAAGTGTTACGGAATATTCAGGTAAGCTATTTATAATTTATTTGGTATTTTCCACTTTTTTATCAAAAAATTGACTTGGAAATGTAGATGCTAAAAATTACACAGTACAACAAAGATGAAGTTTTCAAAAATCCCACCGGGTTTCTCAACGATTTCTAAAGCTTATGGATCCGCTAAATCCGAATTTTAAGTCAGAACTTTCGGGTCACCCTAGGTTTCCTCTAGAGTACGTGGTTTGTCCAGAAACCGGTATTTGTGGAAAACAAAATTTTTAAATTTTTAATTTTAAATTTTTTAAAATCTTTGAACAAGTGTAACTAAAGCTTTTTGTAGTCTCGGGTGTCTCTGTGGTGCAAAACATTGTGGTCTAAACCCATTTCATTTTTATACCCGAGCGCACTTGTGCGACAAGGGTTTTATAACTTTGTAAATAAATAAAAGAATCAAAAGATAAAGCGATTAAGCGATTAAGCCGTCACTGTATGTACATATGTCCGTCCCTCCGTCAGTCTGTGCACACGATAACTTGAGTACAAATTTAGACATCTTAACGAACTACCGCTATTGTCCCGCCAATTTTTTCAGAGTGAGAATTGTCAGCACCATTATCGAAAATATTCCAGTATTGTCACTATCGTTTTCCAAAATTGCTCACAGCTGCCTGCAAGCTTATATGAAATAGCAAAAATGTCGCCAACAACTCGGGCTCTGAAATTTTATAGAAAAATCGACAATTGTTGCAAATGTCACTTTTATGAAATAAGCCTCTGGACGAAGGAGGTTAGACTGCAACTAGGTATTGACGTCGGTGGGGAACCAATACCGACGGTAAATAACCCAAAATTCCTCGAAGTCACCTTCGACAGTCTGCTGTCCTTCTGGGCGCATACAACGGCAATCGCCAACAGAGTACAGAGCCGCAACAAGTCCTCACGTCGCTGGCCGGCAGCAAAGAAACGTTGCTAGCAACATACAAGGCAATTGGCCAGCCGGTTCTAAATTACGCAGCGCCCGTGGGGTCGCCGGGGACTAGCAGGACGCAGGAAGCTACAGCCATCTGATGTCGCCCCAACACCCCCTACACGACGAGGCACAGATGCTCCCCATCAAGGAGCATAACACAATGCTCTGCAAGCAGTTTCTAGTAGGGTTCCACCCGAGAATACAACCGCTTTCGGAAGAGCCCTCGCCAAAGTACGTCAGGGGGCTCCTGTACGAACTGACGGACGAAGACCAGAGCTTCATCAAACAACCTCTGGGCCCAACTGCATACAGACAGGTTCTGAATGGCATTCACAGGGAGTCGGTCTCGAGTTATATAGACTCTCGACCTGTGAATGCCATTCTGGACACACAACCACCTGACGTGGACGGGACAGAACTTTGTCTACCTCGGGAGACCCGCTTCACAATAGCCCAACTTCGCTCCGGCTATTGCAGCTGGCTAAACTCATACCTGAGCAGAATAAACGAGGCAGTGTCCAACCTGTGCCCGACATGCGGAGGGTCGCCACATGACTAACGGCACCTCTTCGCTCGCCCCAAAAACCCCCACCCAGCTAATGTCCCTGTCCCTATGGACAGATTGCGTTGAAATCGCGCACTTGCTGAGCCTCCCTTTAGCTGAAACAGACGACAATGTTGATGGATGAGCAGACCCGAACGGGGTTTAGTAGCCGCTACAAAAGAAAACACCTGAAAAACTGGCCCTAACTGTCCCTCAAAAAATAGTTAGATCTAATCTGGCCACAGCTACAATTTCTGCCAGTCGCGGTGTAGCCCTATTGTCGACGGAACAAGTATAAATAAAAAGTCTGTCGCTAGCCGTTTTTAAGTGTTTCAAGCATAATCGTTTTGGTTCGTAAAACAACAACCCTAATAGAACTGTAGATTTGTTTTATCATCATTTATAAATACGGCAACACCTCCAAAGTTTTTACAGCGCCACCTATTTTTAGAATTCTGAAATGGTGGCTGTCTTTAATATTTTTATCAACTGGATTATTGCATAGCTTATACCATGTTCTGACCGGCAACGAAAACACCTTGAAAACGAGTTTTGGGATTGTGGGCTGAAGGCTGTTCACACCGACTGTTGGTGTTTTCGTTGACATTTCATTCATCCTTTGTTTACAGTTTTGCTACACAAAAACAAAACCAAAATACTTTTCCTTCAATTTCTTTTCATTAAGAACCTTTTACTTCCATGCTTACTTTATTTTGGCCAGCCAATTAACAATAAATCCGAAATGACGTATTAAAGATGATAAAATATGACTTCCACTTCGATAAATAATCGAAAAAAACTAGTGCAGACACCGATTGGAATGAGTGGAACGTGAGTTTTCAAGTGGTTTTCAGCGAAAACTAGTTTTCGTTTGACAGATTTTACATGGACGAAAACACAAGTTTTAGGTCGAAACCCAGTTTTACCAACGAAAACATGTTTTCGATGTCGGTCAGAACATGGTATTACTACGAAAATGCAATTGCCAAACATTTTAGTGCAAGTTAGTCTGTGTTTATACCCGGAAACTTTTGACGATCCAATTTCCCAAATTCCCATTTGGTGTTGCTCGTTTCATTTACACACGGCGACTTTTTTGTATGCAATTGTTGTTGTCAGCTGTGAACCGCTAACTCAATTTACACATACGGACGAGGGCACAAAGCGTGTTGCCCGAGCACGAGCAACTAGGCGGCCCTCTCCTTCGCTCGTCACGCTCTGTTCAACAAACATCGTGTTGCCGCAACAAAATCGCGGTGTGTAAATGAGCACTTAACATGCAAGGGTATAAAACATGCTAGACTAACCCCACGTCTCCACCCTCTACAGATTCTGTTAAAAAAAGCTGAGGTAAGACAGCAATGTTAGGTGGAGACCGCAAATTTCCACTTTTAAACTACATGTCTTGCCGAATTCTTTACCATCGCTGTCATTTCGTAGTTTGACAACTCAGTTTTCATTTTTCCGCGCCATCTACATTGGGTACAGATCAATCTGATTGGCTGATACAAAGTGACATTTTAAGATAGCAAGTTGCCCACATGAGAAAACGGGACAAAGTTAAAACAGAAATTTGATAGATGTTAAGACACATTTAGTAGAAAATGGATACGTGGGGTGAAATCAAAAGAGTATGATATAAATTTATGCCAAATGTTTTCAGAGGTTTAAAAGACAAATTATTATTTAGCTAAGCAGTAATTGTTTCGCTGCAACTCCGAAAATTATATTTTAATTTTTCGCAATATAGACCCTTAAAATATTCAAAAATAATAATCCTAGCAGCTTAGTGGCAGCACCAGTTTTAAAATTAGGTTTTATTCACTAAGATCTGGCCACATTGTTTTTGGCATGAAAACATTTAATTCATTACAAGCGAAATGGTGTGCGATTGGAATTTGCGATTCAATTTAGGTAAATATTTAAGCCATTGTATTATTTTAGTACATAGTAAAAGTGGGAGATCAATTGCAGTAGGAAATTAAAAATATAATGGCTCTGCTAAGATTGAAGGATGTCTATAGTTTGTCCATTCTCTGCTTATTGCTGATAACTGTCAACAACGTATCTGCTGCGAATCAAACAATAAAGAAAGTTCTACCGCCTGATAGTGCGATGGCAGAAGGTAATATATTCCAAGAAACTGAATTATCAACTGTCGTCGTTGATAAGAACTCAAAGCAAGCAGTTGAAATGGCTGAAAAGACAACAGCAGCGAAGCAAAATGCAAACGAAGCAGCTGTCAACCAAGCTACTACAAAACGTACACATGCAGCGAACCAACAAAAGCAGTCACCCTACCTATCGGAGCAACGCACGATAAAACCTCTAGAGCATTGGGTGAATACGGTAGAAGAATCTCAACACAATTTAAAAGAGGTGCACCTCGACTATGATGATGAAGATTTGCCCGATTCATACATAACGGGATTCTATATATTCTTGGGGCTAAGTATTGGGGCCATGCTTTTTATTTTCATAAAAGTGTATAGGTAAGTGTCTAAACAAAGCTTAAATTCATACGCCAGTATATTTAAAGTATCGTGTTCACTTGATTTTTTATAGGCTCCGTTTATCACGTGCAGAACGCAAGTACGGTGTCCAAGGTGATCGTAGTACACAGGAGCTGGTCCCTTTGCCGGTTTCTATTGAAGATGGTGTTAGCGAAGATGAAGATCAAACCCTATTTGAAGTTAATCGCCAGCAAATTCGAATATTATGAGATTTGAAGATTCTCAAACTTTACCTACTGCATCTTATGTAGATCAAAATTCTTATCGAAATTTTGAATTCCCATGATATGTTACTGAACTTTCTTTATTTGATGATTATTTAATATGTTCTCAACGTAGAAATGAATATTATGTGAGACTTTATTTTCCATTTGATATAATCTACACGAAACAAATTTGTGATACTAATAAACTATTTATGAATTAATGTATGTATGCAATGAGTTTCAACAAAATATTAGATATGTATGTAGGTATCGTAACAATATAAAAAGTGCGCTATCCCAAAAAAGTAAGCTTGTATTATATTTTAAGTATTCGACATTTCTCCGGAATGTTTTTTTTTTGCAGATTCCATCAGTTCAATGTTGGTCATAACAAAATTCTAATCTCTTGTTTCCATAAAATTTGGAATTTTTACTTATGCTTTTTTGTATTGCAAATCGGGGCATTAACTGCAGTTGATCCGGATTAAGTCCGAGCTGTTCCATATAAACGCTGTTGTCTGTTTAAACTTTAACATCCGTTTACCTTGCCACATTAAAGTCCTTAACTCGTATTTGATTCACCCGTGGGGCTGTATTTCCTTTGTTCGGAGAAATCAAATATTAAAGAATTTAAAAACATTTATATTTTGTAAAAATTTAAACTAAAAAAGTTTTAAACAATTTTATTGGAAACAAAAAGATCCGGTAACGTGAAAAGAATTTCCAGTGCGTGGAAATCTTTTAGTGTTGCCAACTTCCCTCGAAGAAGTGTAAAAATTAGTAGCGAAATTTTGCGAAGACATTTTTTGCATTACGACCTTTAAAGCAATTACAAAAGCAAATTTTAACATTGACATCCTTTCGTTTTGAATGCCTTTTGCATTTGAATCGTTAGTTACAAAGATCATTTACCAGTACACTTTTTTTTTTGCTTCCCTCATTTGCCAAAAAAAGTAAGTTTTCCATCGACCGCCCATTTGCAAGAAGACTTTACTGTACTTCGACTTGCGTGATCGTTTGTCGTGTGTCATCGTTTTTTGAAGGCATAAGAAGTCATTTAATTTTTGTATACAAAGAGAATTATGCGTGCATTATTTCCACAACAAATTTACAAAATATTGAATCTAAATTATTAGTGCAGAAGGTAAAAAATTATTACTATGAAATTGTCTATAAAATTACGTTTGAGACTAGAAAAAAATCAAATTCATATTGCGTGTTCGTGCACGTAAATATGTAAGCTCGTGTATTTGTGGTTGCTTTTCATGGTTTCCTCGAGTTCATGCATTGTAATAAAAGATTATGGTGTGTAATATAATAGGCAGAAAGTAAATGTGATATCGTTAAAACTCATCATTTTTCCCAAAGCCAGCTAACTGCACCGAGGTCACAAAATTGTTGACCCCAGCAAAACTTGTGAACTTTTGTAATTGAAGTTGAAAAAAAATTAAATATTAAATTTGTTCAAAGTGTCTTGGGAAATCATTGCCTCCCTTTCTTAACACATCACTTCCTCATTCCATATAGAGTTGTCATCCATTAGTGCAAGTGAGGACAATATAGCTGATGCCAAGTAGCGTTAATTAATTTGGAAAGTTGGAAGACTTGCCAGATGTTTTTGTGTACACTATAGTGAAGAAAAATCAATCTTTCGAGGCTAAAAATATAAATCTTGTATTTTTGTAAGATTTTAGATAAAATTTAAGGAAGTAGATAATTATCATACAAATAGCAGGTGTTACCGGAACCTTAGTTGTAACGGAACAGGTGGTGGTTATGATAAGGGGAATGGAGTAAAAGGAAAATTTTGCGTTTATATTTGCTTGCCTATACGAAAAACGCAGAAAGTTAAACAAAGGGTCAAATTGTTTGTCAGATGATAGCGCAGTTGTTACTTTATTAGGTAAATGAAAACCTTGAATTAGTTGTTAGCATTTATGTACATGTATATATATATTCGCAAGCCTATTTACTTAATTATATATATACACACATGTATTGGCATATGCGTTTTGTAATAACTGGCTTCAGGTTTTGTTAATTTTCTTTGCATAAACAGGAAATTCTAAATCACAAACTAAACAAAAATAAAGAGGACTAAGCCCCGAAAAAGACAAGCGAGCGAGCCACAAGCAGCGTTATTGCCTCATTCTGCGACGTTTCCACGCATCGCTTCTTGCGCCACATCACCCATAGCCAAGAAAATGCAACGCCCCAATGCCGTAGTGAGACCAACAAGTCTCGATGAAATCTGGAACGACCTGGAGGATGGTATCAAACAGGTGTTTCAGCCAGAAAAGTCGAATTTATCGACCGATCGGTATATGCACTTGTACACATACGTTTATAACTATTGCACAAGTGTGAATACTGTTCAACGTTCGATGGCTCGTGCAGGTGGAGCACAGCTCGTTGGCAAGAAGTTATACGACCGTCTCAAAGAGTTCCTGAAAACTTATTTAACCGGATTACAGAAGGCGTTTGATAATATTGAGGGCGAAGAAATACTGTTGACACATTACACCAAACAATGGGAATCATATCAGTTCTCAAGCAAAGTTTTAAACGGTATTTGCAGTTATTTGAATCGACACTGGGTGAAGCGAGAATGCGAGGAGGGCCAAAAAGGTATTTATGATGTCTATCGACTAGCTTTGGTCACGTGGAAGGAAAATCTATTCAGAACGCTGAATGAATCAGTTACAAACGCTGTACTGCGATCGATTGAAGAGGAACGTAATTCCCAAACCATAAACCGCCACCTCATAAAGAGTGTCATAAATTCTTATGTGGAGCTGGGCTTCAACGAGGAGGAATCAGATTCTGATAATTCCAAGAAACTATCTGTTTACAGGGACCACTTTGAGAATAAATTTATTAAGAAAACTGCAGAGTTTTACAAGAAACAATCCGAAGTATATTTGAGTAGCTATTCGGTGTCTGATTACTTGAAGCATGTGGAGGATCGCCTTGACGAGGAAAGCAAACGAGTGAATCGTGACGAGTTTTCATATCTACATGAGAGCACACATAATATCCTTATCAAGACTTGTGAGCAGGTATGATGTGTAATATATGTAAATTATTACTACATAGTATTTGTATAGTTGTAAATACAATATTTTATATTTTATAAAATTCCTACCAACAGGCATTGATTGAAAAGCACCTTGAGCGGTTCCGCGCCGAGTTTCAGAAATTTCTTAATGACAATAAGAATGATGATCTAAAACGCATGTACAGCTTAGTTGCACGTAATCCCGAAAATTTAACCGAACTGAAGCGTATACTTGGTGATCATATATTAGAGCAAGGCACTGAAGCCATAAAGAAAGCTGGTGCCGAAGCAGCCAACGATCCTAAGTTGTACGTGCAAACCATATTGGAAGTCCATAAGAAATACCATGGTCTTGTTGTTGTAGCCTTTAACAACGACAACGGTTTTGTGGCAGCACTTGACAAGGCATGTGAGAAATTCATCAACTTGAACGAAGTGACGCAGGCAAATAGTGCCAACAAATCGCCAGAATTGCTTGCCAAATACTGTGATTTGTTGCTGAAGAAATCTTCTAAGAATCCCGAAGACAAGGAACTCGAAGATAATCTGAACCAAGTAATGGTTGTTTTCAAATACATTGAGGATAAGGATGTTTTCCAAAAGTTCTACTCGAAAATGCTTGCCAAGCGCCTCGTATATCACACATCTGCTTCTGATGATGCCGAGGCGATAATGATTTCCAAATTAAAACAAACTTGCGGTTATGAATACACGATCAAATTGCAACGCATGTTCCAAGACATTGGTTTGTCTAAGGATTTGAATGCGAGCTTCAAACAACATTTAGTAAATGCAAGAATACCGCAAGAAATAGATTTTAGCATTGAAGTATTGTCGTCGGGGTCATGGCCGTTTAACCAGAGCACCACATTTTTATTGCCCTCCGAATTGGAGCGTTCTGTACAGCAATTTAATGAATTCTATGCAAATCGGCACTCCGGCCGCAAACTGAATTGGCTGTATAATCTGTGCAAAGGTGATTTGGTGACCAATTGCTTCCGCAATCGGTACACACTGCAGGCGAGCACATTCCAAATGGCTGTGCTTCTACAATTCAATGACCAAACTAAATTCACTCTGCAGCAGTTGCAAGAAAATACCCAAATCAGCTTAGAAAATCTTAAACAGGTATTCTTAAAAACGACGCAATTAATAATTCTTTGAAAATTTTATTTATTTTCATTTCAAAACGATTCACAGGTGCTACAGATCTTAATGAAAGCCAAGCTGCTGGTTTGCGCTGACGATGAGAATTCGCTCAATCCCAACTCTGTGATGGAGCTATTCTTGGATTATAAAAACAAGAAGCTTCGCATTAACATCAACCAACCGCTAAAGACTGAGCTCAAAGTGGAGCAAGAAGCAGTTCATAAGCATATTGAAGAGGATCGCAAACTGCTTATACAAGCCGCCATTGTACGAATAATGAAGATGCGAAAGAAGCTTAACCACACACAGCTTATAACTGAAGTACTCAACCAATTGGCGTCGCGCTTCAAACCTAAGGTGCAGGTGATCAAAAAATGCATTGATATTCTAATCGAAAAGGAGTATCTGGAGCGTATGGAGGGACAAAAGGATACCTATAGTTATTTGGCATAAATGTTTTATTCAAATGAACGAGGTCCACTTCACTCAACAACCACCACGGTTGCGCATAAAAACAAATCGTGCAGGGGCGATAAGAACTATTTCATATTTCAATTTTTTGTTAAATTAGCATTTTATCCAATTTCAAACTTCATGAAACGCATATTACATTCAAAAATAAATACAAATAAGTTAACTAATTGATCACATGAAATACATAGTTATTGATAAAACTAATTATATTCAGTCTAAATTTTAGACGCTTAACAAAAAAAAAAAACTCATGCTCATGTGGTCATTCAGTTTATTTCGAAACTAGATTACTATATGTTTTTAATCATTGAATTCATCTGATATGTAATGCAAATAAAGTAAGAAGTAATTTTCAATGAAAATTTATTATGTGGGGCAAGTATGTAGAGCTGTGACTTATAACTGGCACTTTAGCAACATTCCCCAAAAGAGTTCGAAGAATTTGTATGCTGTTACAACAACAATAGGCAAATATTGGAAGCTTTAAACTATAATTAATGGAAAGGACTTATTTGCGCAACTAAGTTCCAATTCAGCATTTAGCCTGGGTTGTACATATTGGATATTTCCATAAATTATAGTTTAGAATAGCGTAGTTCCGCCTTAATTGAGAGTATTTCCATTGTGTTGCCATATGTAATCTTCGTTCCCCCACGGTGTTGCGACGCTGACTCGAGGTCAAACTATATTGTTGACGTAGTTAACATTCTTTGTGCTATAATGTTAATTTTCGCTATCTACGCAAGATCTTGTAGATATGGATCTTAAAGCGTATGTAATCGTCTTCTGCCGGGCAGTAGCAGATGAGTTTCTATACACTATCCTCTTCGTCGCATTTACTCCTAAATCTCAAAACATGTACGCCGATTAGACAGACCTATAGGAATCCGTAAGAGAATGGATACCTTGTCCTGTTGTAGTATCAAGAGTACAGATGTGCAATTTTTAATCGTAAACGAACTATGCAAGCCTACCGAAGCATCCAACAGAAGGGAGGTCTTCCCAGCTTCGTTTGCTACTTGCATGATGATGTAGTCTGTAGCCTGTAGTTTAAAGGTGGCCATTGGTACACCTACAATGTCCTTATCCGGAAGGAGGCGGCAGTCGTAGCGCTTCTCGGCGATTCGTCAGCTTCGCAGTTACCCTCAATTTCCGGCTTAGTTTAGAGCAAGCTTCTGTACTCTAAACCTTTTCAAAGGGGCTACAAATAAAATAGTCACGTTTGAAAAACCTACGGCGGCATGGGAATATTTAATGATAAACAATATTTAATGTGTTTTAAGTATAACCTCCAAATTTGTTTTTACTAACTGCTGTTCTACAACAATACTGAGCTTTATTTTTGTTTTATTTTCCGGTTGTCCAGTATGTTAGTACAAACATACCTTACAAATTACTCGTAAATTTTATATCTAAATTGAAACAAAATTGTATATCTAAGTTTTAAGAAAGTTCAGAGCGATAAATATGCATATTTGCATAAAAATTAGCATGAAAGTATATGGCTAAGTGTAATAATTTAGCTTGGTAAGATTTATGGCAATCAACAGTTTTGTATAATATTGCGATTTAAAGTCACGATTTACGTCACCACATTTTAGGATTTTGTGAATATTCTTCTCGCATGAAAACATTACTCTTTCCGCTTTCTTCGTAAATGAAACAAAAAAATACATTAACAACTTCTTGGACAAAAAACAACTGAATACAAAAAATAAAACATATTTCTGTGGTCATAACCAATAACCGCCTAAGTCGACTTAAGAAAGAATTGAGTTATATATGCTATCGTATTTTGCAACTACTATTCCATGTGTATGGGATACTCCCATCTCGTTACCTAGGCTATTTAAAAAGTTATAGATGAAAATATTTTGTTTTCCCCATAAGATTAACATTACAATGCAAATATTGAATGCATTTTTACTCGAATTCAGGTTTTTCGACTAAGGCGATTATAGCTTATGGCCACAGATTTATAAACATATTATCGCTTCTGAAATATATTAATGTTTTATACATATGTATTTACAACAATTTCAAAATACGTTATTAGTAAAAAATTAGAAAATACTTGGATGAACTAAACATTTAACTATTCATATAAAATGTGCACATGTATGTATGTAGGCATTTGGAGAAGGGTTGAAAATCTATTTAGCTTGTTTTAACCGCCGGCATACTTAATACACTATGCATCTGAGGTAACAGTCTCATCATCCTGCATAACTTATATTTAGTAATTAATTCTGGTACATATACATATATAAAAATAAAATTTATCTTCAACACAAGACTAGTTAGTCTTCATCATCCAGCTTAATGGTTTTCGTTTGAAAACGCATTCTTTTCGTGTTTTTTATTATACCATTTGTTAGCAGATTCTTACCTTCCTTATTGCATGGAATATTATTCCATAGTCTTTTGAGACGTACTACCGCTATTGCATTAAAATCTAAATTCTTACTGCTGACACTATCTATTTTTGTCAATATGATTTTGGGCACTTTGGAAAAACACGCATTCATGGCAGGACCTTCAGGCACGGCTAATGATGTACAACCACGTTTTTGCATTGTGTCTTTAGTTTTTGGCGTCGAACATTGTGATGCTACCGACTCGGTGGACTCCGGCTTTCTCCTGTTGAAAAAGAAATTTAGAATGGGTTCTAAACAATATTCAAAGTACAAAATTTACATTTTTGAATAGTAATATTTGTTGATTGTGGGCGGTGGGGCAGCGCAAATTTTTCCAGGTTCTTCTGGGTGACAACCGTAATCAATACCTTTGAGCCAGTTTTCGTAGCGTTCGGGCTGGAAGCGTTGGACAAATGTTTCCATTGATATTTTAACCATATCTTTTCGGCAGTTACATATGCTGGAACGCTTGCCATATTCAATCCAACGTTTCGACGCAAAATTTGTTGACTCTGCGCCATTAAAACCATGATTGAAACCGGCATGGTAACCGAAGGGAAATGTTATCATAATTTCGCCTGCTTCCTGGGTAACCTTATTAAATGGTATTTTATGTTGACGCAATACTTGTGGACTAATTAGCGTCATCTTATGGCGCAAAAAGGCGTTGCAGTTTTGATAGTTTTCGTAAAAAAGGCGGTTCGCTAACGTTTCTAAACGTCTACCGTATGCGGGTGGAATGGCGTACCAAGTTTTCGGTGCACCAAAGTGGAGGTAGTTTATGGAATACAAGTCCATATCTTCTGTGTGCCAAGCAAAAGAGCTCTTCCACATACCAAAATATAAATAAGCTGTATTTACGCCGTCGATTTCAATGCCATAATCCTTATTTACATAGTTTAATATGGTATCAAGGCAATTGATATTCCAAATACGCAAATCGGGATCACTCAGGGAACCCTTTACGTCTGCTGCATAGAAAGGTGCAATGTATGTCACATTTTTCCAATACTTTCGTTCTAAATCATCGTAGTCGAAATGTCGTGGAGTTTGGTAACGCTCCGACTCTGCCATTTCTTTGAACTGCCGCAGCGTCATAGAACGCTTTTGAACATTTATTTGCTGATATTCACCCTGTTTGCCTTATAATGGATAAACAATTGCTAAGCTGACGGCAATAAACAAAGAATTTGAAATGAAGAATGATGCATACCTGATACCACTTGGCAGATGGGCGCTGGTATTGTCATATTAATATTATCTATGTGGTATCCAGATTTGCGTGGCACCCATTCCGGCGGTGGTATAACCTTCGCTAAGCCAGCCAAATTAGCGCCACGTCGTTCCATGTATTCGACATAGGAAGAAAAATTCTTGAATTCCTCATAGCTAGGCCGGAAGGTCATGATCCTAGGTATCTTATTGCGCTCATTTTCATTGTAGCCCGAGTTAATGGACATTATAATTTTGGAATAGCGCTGACACAATTATGAAGTGTTGAAAATATTTTTAAAATAATAACATAAAACGCAGAACTTAATTATATTTTCTGTTTTACAAAACTTGGTTGAAAATTTACAAACAGTAAATACATAATCAGCTGTTAGGAGCAGCGTTGCATTTTCTTTCTTGTCGAATGGGGCAATTTGGTCACGCAGACAGTACTAGGCACAAAATGATCAAATCGCACACGATCTTCAAAAGTGACACAACTCAAAATTTGGCATTTTGGAAATTATGCGCTAAAGATGTACGCAGAGCGTTTATTTATCTTTGAGCAAAACCTGGATTAAATTTTTGTTACAATTTATTGAAAAAAACCTATAGTAAAGTCTCTCTTGCCCATTTGATTAGCATGTGCTACGAAACAGTTGTTCGCATTTTCTGATGAACCCGTTATTTTGAGTGGTGTCACTTTTGAAGATGTTGTGCGATATATCCTTTTGAAAGCCTATTGTTACTAACTAAATTACAAATCAAATTACAGTTCAACTAACTTTATTGAGCAACAAACCCTTTAGAATACTTGTTAAGGCCTTTTATACCTATATTCTGTTTTAGAACTGAACTTGTAGCTTGCTGATTCGCAACCGAACTTTCTGTGCGCTGTAGCAACGCCATGTACCAAAAATACAAGATCACGCACTCTTCTTAGTAGCCCGTTATAATTGCACTTAGAAAAAAAGTAAGGCGATTTTGACACTAGCTGTTTATTTGTTCGTTGTTTACAATTCATTGAATTTGACGTTTCTCGACGTTAAAGCTTTTACATATTTTATCGCACATGTTGTCATTCTCTTGTTCGCTTTAGCCTGTCATTGGTGTTTTGCAGTATTCGCCACACTGTCCTTCATCTAAGTGCTGTTTTAAGCGCTGCAAGTCTCTCCAAGTGGAGCACTTTCATCTTGATGCTCGGGCAACGGTCTGGATTCGATACACCACATCATTCAGCAGTTTGACAACCTCATATGGACCATAATAGTTGCACTGCAATTTTGGGGAAAAACTTTTCTTTCGTTCTGGATTGTACAGCAACACTAAATATCCTTCCTGGAAACCCTCGGAGATCCCCGCCTTATCAACCGGGTTGTCACTTATAATTTGAGTAGGTTGACCCAACCAATTGTAGGTGAATACCTCCGCTACTCTTGTAGATTTCTGGCCTTTTGCTAAAGTAGTCCATAACCAGAAGGACGTATTTGTTTCCCCAATATGTTCATAGGAAATGGACCGGCTACACCCGAGGCAATCCGCTCGAATCGTGCGCCTGAGTTATATTGCCTCATGTGTCAATGACTTCTGGACTTCGTCCCTTTAGCTTCAATACACTCCAGGCAGTTAGCAATTTACTCTGCGAGGGATTGCCGACAACCAACCCCATAGAAGGGCTGCTGGATTCTCCAGATTCTTCATGATTCCCAAGTGCCCTCTACCGCGTCCATTGTAGAGTTCTTGAGTACGTCCGGAATTGACACCCTTGGAACTACTATAAGATTGCGGGAGCACTGACCTTCTTCGTTTTCCCATGATCGACGGGACATGACATCAGCATTTCCCGTCGATGTTTCCATCGTGGTGCTTAAGAGCAAAGTCATAGCTTTTCAGTCTCTCTATCTACCAATACAGCTGTTCTTCTGTGTTCTTGAACTGTAGTAGCCATTTTAGTGCAGCAAGATCCGTTCGAATACGGAAACGTTGTCCATAGAGATACTTGTGAAAATGTTTGATGCACTCCCCCAACGCTGGTAGTTCCCTCCGAGTTACGCAGTAGTTCCCATCTGGTTTTCCAATGTACGAGCTCTAGAAGGAAACCACCTTCTCTTGCGGCAATACGCCTCCTATGGCATAACATTAGCATCCGTATTCAAAATAAGCGTTTCACCTGGAACCGGGAACGCTAGCACAGGTATAGAACATAGCCGTTTCTTCAAAGCCTAGAAAGCCTCCTGCTGCTCTTTGCTCTACTTGAAGGCTCTACTTTTCCTAGTCGGCTCCTGGAGGCTATTAGCACCTCTTGCATAATCCAAAGGACATCATTTCTTTTATAGTCTGGCTTGATGAGCTTGACGGATCGGATGTCTTGGCTCACTTGGCTCCAATTATGACCTCATCCGCAGTTTCCGCCACTATAAACTTACGTTCCCAAATGCAATTTCACATGTTACTTCACCTAAAACTTGGTTGTCTTCAGCAGTTTCTGTCCTCAACTTTGCTCCAGAGAATGGCCTTACCTAATTAGTGACCAAATCAAATGGAATAATGGAATGCGATGCGCCCAATTTTTTCTGTAGCAGCCTTTTCGAAACGGAGCTTAAAGACCTGGAAAGGAATTGTGCCGTCAAATTTGAGAGTCTTTACCCTAGGAGCATTGGTCGAAGTGGCTGGACGATTCAACTGCAATTCTCGGAGACGATCTTCAACTCATCCAGCTTAGGTTCGACTTTGTCCTGTTTCTCCTTAATTAGCGCTTCGGTTTTATCCTGCCTTCTCCCAAAGCTGTGTGATCTTTTCAGCCAGCTGCGATGAGATGTATGTTTTCTTTGCTTCCACCTGGGATAGATTTGTGATGACATCTCAGACACGCGTGTATTCTGTGCTTCCTGCAGTGATGACAACTGCACTGAAATCTGTGAGTACATCTCGGTATCAAGCGAAGAAATTACAGCCAGTATCATGCTCATGTCCATACTTGTAGATGAACAAGGAGGCTTTTCTTCAACTTGCGTAGATGTTTGCTGCATATGAAAGTCGTACTTGTCCATGTCGATTCCTTCTGCAGCCGTGATTGTAGCTCCACCTTGTTTCCGGTCGTGGATAATCCTCGCTTTACTTATTTCTTTTTGAGAGGTAATATCGTCAAATCATAGAACTTCATCATTTCCAAAACTTCCTTCTAAGGATTTATTTCCCAGTTATGGCACCAGTTGTTACGATTATCCTTGTATATTCGACGGATTTCCTAAATCCTTCAAGTTCTTTCATTGGATTGTTAAATAATCGTTCAAGTTACAGTACAAATAATTAATAATACTTGTTAAGGCAATTCTGTATTTACAACAAGACAATTGATCTCTGTACTCAGTTTTAAAACTGAACTTATAACTTTCTGATTCGCAACTGAACTTTCTGTGCGCTGCAGCAACGCCCTTATATACCTGCGCTCGCACTTATGGCAACCCTAGAAGGTTCTTATCGAAAGTTATCGAACATTGAATTTACGTTTCTCGATGCCTACACCTTCTATAAAACATCCTGTCATTGTTGTTCGGTTTTGCCTGCCATTCGTGTTTTGCAGTATTCGCTACAATATGTACATACATACATAGTTAGAGAGGTATTATTATTATTATAGAGACATGCCATTTTCAGAAGGTGTCAACTCCAATCAAAAATATTTTCAAACAAGAAGCTTTCTTAAAACTCTTTCATTTGACACTCATATTTTAGCAATTCATACCACTTGTGTATAAGTTAACTAAATTCGACTTTTCAAACAGGTGGCAACCCTCTTCCAAAGAATTTTCAAACTAAAAACTTCTTAAATCTCTTTCGTCTGACATCGTGATACATAGCACATCTACAGCAAAAGCCCTTTAATAGAGTGGTCCAAAAAAAAATCCGAGATAGGGTTTGGGGTACCTTCCAAAATATTTTTCCTCTTGCCGTAAGAGGTGCTGGTACCAAACCTTACGTTTCTAAGTATAAATTTAGAGGATGCTCACGATACTCATATTTTACTCGAGAAGTAACATACCGCACACCGTCTTCAAAACAGGCACAACTCAAAGTTACACTGTTTTCAGAAAATGCTAAAAACATTTCTTAGCATCTAGTAATCATACGAACAAGGGAAACTTTACGATATATACATCAAACAATAGGTTAAGCCGCTGTGGTGTAGTGGTAAGCAGTGCGCGCTTTCACTCATCAGCACCAGGGTTCAAGCCCTGGTCAAAGCAACATCGCAAAAAAAAAAATAGAAAAAAGGTTTTTTCTTGACAGCGTTCGTCCCTCGGCAGGCAATGGCAAACCTCCGAGTTTATTTCTGCCATGAAAAACAGCTTCTCATAAAAATACAATCGCCGTTCGGAGTCGGCGTAAAACTGTGTGACAACATCAAGGCGCACGCCACAAATCGGAGGAGAAGCTCGGCCAAACACTAACAATATGTGTAAAAAAATAGGTTAAGCAACCTAAGAACTTTTCACATTTAAGTTCTCTAAAAAAAATATCACAAGCTTCAGTTTTCATGGCAACAGTAGCTATTTATAAAAATCACCAATATTTTTTTCCAGTTTCACAGCGATCCATTAGCGCATATCAAAGTCATTAAGCACCCTGTATTGGTTACAGTAGAAAAGTGAAAGTTGGTGTGTAGGCATTACAAATATCATAAGGAAAAAACTAAGGTGGTGCCTCGTTTCCCAGGATGACATTTTTTTCCCCATACAAAAATTGGACCACTCTACCCTTTAATTTGATACCTCATTTTTGAAAATCGTACGAACGGTGCATATCTGATGACCCGTACATAAGATTCCTTCGCGTATTATACATACATGAATATAGATTTTAGATGGTCACCCTGATCATGTTGATGGTTTGAAGCTCGAGGAGATTTGATCTCCTCGACCTGTTCTAGGAATTCCCCAAACTCAATTTGCTGTATGGGTTCGAATTTAACACCTCTCGGATAATGTAACGCTGGCATTTTACGTAGTCGGACAGGTATGCGCTGGTTCAATTAAAGTCTCCTCAACTCAATGCCGGTGATTGCTTTGTGCTATGTAAAATATAATCTGGCAACACGCCTCCGACGCACACCCTCAAAGATACGATTTAACGGTATAACTTAATCAGTATGTTACGTTACACTTAAGATATACAATACATACTGCAAGTATAAGTGCACAGGTAATAAATACATACAAACAAACATACATATACATATGTATATAACAGAATGGATATTATAAATGAAGTCAAGTACATGGTTAGAATTTTAGTCCGTCAGTGGCGGCCTCCGATTAGGGACGTATTTAACAGATTTTACAGATTCATCAGCTAAAGTGATAACAGCTCGCGTAATAGTTAACTGGAATTTTATCGCGTTATCGGCAGTTCGTGTGTGTAAACTTAAATATTTGAAGATTCCATAGTAAAAATTATATGGCTAAATAAAAATCCTGACAAATATAGACAGTGCAAATATAGTAAAAAAAAAAGTGCGCAAAGATAATGGATTTTAAGAAATCAATGGACATCCAAAAAACCGCCAACATGTATGAAAAACGTAAGAAGGCTTAAATGTTTTAAAAAATATGCAGAAGTATATTCTTAACAACTCATAAGAATTTTTTATGAAAATAATTATTAACAAGTGCGTTGAGTTTCGTGATTGCAAGGAGGCACAAAAAAGATACATACATACATTTGTATGTACGTACATATCTCTTTATCTACCTAATTATTAAATAAACTCGTTTTTAATAAGAACCAGAAAATAAAACAATTGAGGTGCGAAGCACTTGAAAGATAAAGATTGTTTGAGTTAGCCTAAATTATTAGTACATTTGCACATACAATCTTAATTTGGACAGAAATGTGATAACGTTTGAATGCCAGTATGACAATATGATAAATTATTATCTGTTATGAATGTAATTTGATATCACAGCGTTTTAAATTAATCATTACTCAACTGCAATAATTTTCTCAAATTCTTCTTATTCTTCTTCTTTTTTGGCGCTGTAACCGCCTAGGCGATTTTGGCCAAGTCCAAAACAGTACGCCCCAGTCATTTCTCTTCTGTGCCAACTGACGCCAATTGGAAATGCCATGTGAAGCCAAGTCCTTCTCCAACTGGCCTTAATTCTTAATTGGCAAAATTTATTTGCATGCGAACCTTCAAAAAAGCGATGGGGGATAAAGGATGTATTGATGATTCTAGAGTGAAACAGATTTACATAGAAAGAAAGTAACACCAAATTTTGTATTTATTATTTTTTTATTTAAATTTTTATTTATAATACCATAAACCCCAAGAGTACAACTTCACAACAAGCTTTTCAGGCGTTTGGCGCTTTTCCGACTTTCAGCTACACAATTCAGCTATGGCTGAATCAGATACTTTTTTTCTTGGCCTCTAAATTTTCACAATTATAGGGTTTTAACGTCCTCATACACGTAAACCATAATATTTAAGTATATTTTTGAGGTCCCCATAATTATCTTTATAAAAGTACAGCAGTACATATTGCCAGGGATGGAATTATATTTAAAAAAAAAATTTTAAATTACATATCGTTACCTTAATTCACAAAGGCCCTAACCAACACTTTTTTTTTGAAACTGCGTTTTTCACAGATTTTGGTAGGATATATTAAAATACACCTTCAATAAAAATTTTAAAGTGTTACAACCAATTTCACGAAAGCAATTTAAGTGAAAAATGATTTTAATTGTTTGCATTTTATATGGAAATTGACAGAAAATAAAAAAATCATTTTCCATTTAAATTGCTGGTGAAACCGGCTGTTAGTGCCAAAAACAACGGAGTTTTTTGCTATAAATTGAAGCTTGGTTCTTGAAAAAGGGTCGGCAATCCCCTTTGGAATATTTTAAGACTATTTGCTAGGGATGTGAAATCTGACTTGTGGCGCTCTGAAGGTTGTGGAACCGCCGCCATTTTCAAAACAAGGGTGGTAACGGTTTTTTTCTAACTCAGTCAACCATTTTACGGTCAAAAGCCAAAGGATATTCAATCCTTAGTACGTGTTGGTCAAATTCAGGCGGATTTTGTTCCATGTCTGCACCCCTTTTTACAGAAAGTTAAAGTTTCCGCTAAAAAAAATATTAAATTATTTTCACATTCGGTGGCACCTATTAAAAATTTAACTCAACTTTTATAGAACATTTAAACTCTGCCTTCAAGAACATGGTCAAGAACCCCGAGTTAGCGATTTAAGTTTTCTTTTTTAACCAACTTGAAAAAAAGAGAAGGTTATCAATTCGCCGGAATATTTTTTATGTATGTTACCGCATAACTTTAGACCACGTGAACGTTTATTATTTATTGCAACATTGTTTTTGGATGATTTGACAAAATGAATTGCTAACATTTGTACAGTGCTGGGAACAAAGTTTTACCTACTAATAAGAACCTTCATGGGCGCTTTCATCCAAAGCAAACGAATTTCTATAAAAAAATAAACATACACCTTTGATGCAAACGAAATCATAGGAACAAATAGATTTCGTTTAAAACTTTCAAGTGGCTTTCTAATTAAACTTACTAAATAAGACCATCGAGCACTATATTTTACTGTTAACTTTGCAAAGTGGGCTATTATAGATAAAGGGTAAAGAAATTAAAACGGCATTTTTGCCTCCTCTCACGAGAACTCGCGAGGGACGTATGCGGGGTATTGCGCCAAAATAAAATACGAGTACGCAAGTTAAAGTAGGCAAACAAACTTCAAACCAGTTTATCAAGAGCCGTTCATCTCAAATTGAAACATTTCATAGACAAAAACTCTTATGATTAACAAGTATCACAAAATATATATCGAGCCCTAACCGTCAAAATGACGTAAACGACATTTTTTTCAAAATTTTATTTTTGATGCAGAGCTTCTAGATACATTTCTGCATCAAAAAGAAAATTAAAAAAAAAAATGGCGGTTACGATATTTTGGCGCTTAGGGCTCGATATGTACAAGTACATATCGATGATTCTCTGCCATAACGGCACAACTCAAAACTAACCAAAAACCCTTACTACTGTTATATGGCTCAAGTCTCCAATCGTTGTCTAATCCTTCCTAAGGTAAGTAGTAGGATTAGAGACATGGCGCCCTTCATTGTTATAAGCGTTTTGTTTTCTTGAGTTTTAAATAAATAAATAAATAATAAAAAAGCATCCTTAGCGAGAGTTTGATGGTTTTTGGTGAACTTTGATTTACTGATATTAGGGTGGTACGTTAGGGCCGTAGGAATTGAGATCTGGTGGGTAGGTACTTGAGATCAATGATATTTGAAACCAAAAAAATGTGTGATCATTTTTTTTTTTTTTTTAATTTTTTGCCAGTGGATTATCCTAAACCCTTAAAAAATTAAAATAATACTCTTCTAATCGCAATTCTAGATAATAATGTTTATCTTTTTTTCATACAAAAAACAATAATCGCAGGTATATTTCAAATCTCTCTCCAACTCCGACATTCCAAGCGTTACTATTTTCTCATTCGGAAGAAAACGGTGCGTACCACGTAACGCTTGGAATGCCGGATATTTACATCGGCGGTAAAAAACGAGCCCCTTAATCGTGCAGGAGCAGATCACGGTCGGTAAATAGTCTTCGAGTATTGGGACACACGCCACTGTTGGCAGCCATAACTTTGAAGTAGTGAAGGACTTTGTTTACTTAGGATCCATCAATAAGGTCAGTCTGGAGAAAAAGTGAAAAATAACTCTTGCCAACAGGTGCTACTTTGAGCTCGGTAGGCTATTTAACAGCAGAGCACTCTCTGTACGAACAAAAATCACGCTCTACATATCTCTCATCTTCCCCGTCCTTTTATATGGTGCTCCATGGACAATGTCTAACAAAGATGAGAAGGCTTGAACAAATGAAGTACCAAAGAATAAACATAAGATGTTTTTTATGACAAAGATATATGTATGAGCGTTCCAACTCATTAAGAATCAAATACTTAGTAGCCCAATATCTCGAAAAAATGGCGCGGTAGAAAAAAACTGAGAATGCAGTTTATCTACATCTGAAAACTACTTCTTCTTCTTCTTATTTGCTGCTGTAACCGCCTACGCGATTATGGCGGAGTTCAACAAAGAACGCCAGTCGTTTCTCTTCTGTTCCAACGAACGCCAATTGAAAATGCCAAGTGATGGGAAGTCCTTCTGCACTTGGTCTTCCCATCGCAGTTGGGGCTTCCCTCTTCCTTTATTACCCTCAGCGGGTTCCGGGTCGAATACTTTCAGAGCTGAAACGTCGGTGTCCATGCGAACGACACGACCAAGCCAGCGGAGCCGCTGTATTTTAATTCGCTGTACTACTATGTCCATGGCGTGGTAAAGCTCATACAGCTCATCCCCTGCAGTGAAATCCCAAACTAGTCAGGAAAAATACTAGTTTACAACTAGAATTCCCTGACAGAAACCGAACTAGTTCGAAAACGACCAGACTTGTACCAAGTACAAACCATTTATTCATGCCCTGTTTTATTTGACTTCGACAGTTTAATACGATAAAGTACACAAAATATTCACCCCTATTGTGGTTGTCGTAAGTCGTTCGCATCGACAGTCGTTCGCTGAATTATGTCGTAAATAAAAAAATTAACGGCAGATTTTAACACGTTTTCAATACTTCTTCATTTCGAAGGGATAATAGGAATAAAAATTTGCAGTCGATTATGTCACTGGTTGCCTCACAACGCCAATCAAAATCTCAAATTTCGACGAACGACTGTCGTTTCGACAATGGGAATAGGGCCGATTATAACTTTTATTTGGGTATATTGTAAACCATTAAATTGAGTACGTATTCGATTATACCAGGCCTGTTATATAATGATTAATATTCATAATGACTATTAATTAAAGCATGTTTTTTTTGATAACCGTTTAGTTGATTAAATACCGATATTACCACCTTTTTAATGATTAATAATTAATTACTTAAAAAAAGTTAATTAATTCTTTAATTTTAATTACGTCATAATTTTGTTATTTTTGATCATTTTCAATTAAATTCGACTTTTTTTTAATTACACGATATAATTATTTGCTTAACTTCTATTATCAATCAACAATCCAAACTATAGACAAAATTTAAATTTATTTTATTTTTATCCAAATCTCAAATTTTAAACATTAATTGTTACTCTTATAAATTTTTAAAAAGAATAAACTGAAATGTGCAAAGTTAATGAAATTAAATTAATTTAATACTAAATAAAATAAATAAAATAAAAAAATAATTTATAATTTATTTTATTAGTGAAGTATTAACTGACGTATTAATTTTATTTTTAACTAAAATTTTTTCCTTTGCAGATTCAATATTATTAAAAAAGATAAATATATGGTATTTATTGTTCCTGAAACCTTTTACTTTTTATAAGAAATGCATTTAAATTTATGTTCGAAAGTTGGAAATATTTATGTATTTAGTTTTGCTTTTAATTAATAGTCAAAAAAATTTACACCAATTATTGGAACATCTGAGGCTGCTAAATAACAATGTGTGATATATTAAAGTGTACTTAATCAAAAGTTTTTTATAGTATATTCATGAATTCATTTTATTTTTTGACTCCCAAAATAGTGGTTTTGGTCCATAATTGGACTAGTATTTCTCTGTCTATTTTGAACTAGTATGAGACTGGTATATTTCTGACCGAAATCTGATAATTGCCATCTCGTAGGAAATCCCCATGTTAAAAATACCAGTTGGTTGCATGGAAAAAAGATAGTTGGCTGACTAGTTGGGCATGTGGTTCATACTAGTTGTGAAGTAGTTTACAACTAGTACATTTGACTACAGGTTCGTTCCGTCGTCTGCGGTACGAAGACTACTTCAGTCATAAAAAAATTACGTATGTACAGAGTAATTTAAGTATGTACACCGGTATGTGGGTAAAAAAATACTGTATGAACAAAAAATACTAACTCATTTTGAGCCACCCTTAATTTCGGATGATAAATCAGAGATATAGAAAAGATTAACGACGAGTGTACAATGAAACTATAGACAACAAACAAAAGCGCCAATGTCAATGACCTTCATAGTATTTAATAATAATAATGAATTATAGCAGTTTGTTTTTAAACTCATTAAAGAAATGAACTTCGTTATCAATTGAGACATAATAAAGGACATAAATATGTACATATTGCAACGGTATTATACAATCTCAGCTAATAAATATCAGTGCACATGCATACATACATACATATATATATATATAAACAACTATGCGAATGGATTTATATGCGTCAATTAGTGATAATTTACCAATTTATACTTTTATTGCTGCAATATATGTATGAACAAACATACAAACATGTGTAAATAGTATGTAAGCAGTACTATTTGATGTCTCGTGGATTTAATCATTTGTATTTTCAATTCCATGAAATTGAAAACAAAACTATTTAAATAGGACAAAGAAGTGCGTGCATACAATACATACATACATACATACATACATATGTAAATGCACAGATGCGAATGTATCACCAAGTATTTATAAGACTGATTAATTAAATAGTTAATTAAGAATTAAGAAACCTTGTGTGGTCAATAAAAACTGAATATGAAATTGATCGACAACAGACTGCGACAGGATCGAGCACAGAACAGTTCAGAATTTGTGGAAATTATTTTGTGATTTACTTTAATTGCTTACGCATAAGTAACATATGGGCATACCAACACAGCAACATCAATAGTGAATACTCGTACAAGTAGATCGTTAAATAGTACTCCACAAGAACACTAATGGTTTATATTTTGGTCACTGAGCGCACGCCTTTGTTGCTCAAAAATGGCTTTGTGCGCTTGAAGGGAAATATACAACTGCGCCGAAAAAAAGATTGTAAAAAAAAGTTAATTATCAACATAAAAAATTAATTTATTTAGCAAAGCGATTATTTCAAAATTTTAATTTTAGTATACGTACGCCTTGAAAGTAATTGAAACTATTCTCCTTCCAGCGAACGCCTTCGGAGTGCGTCATGTTCAAGCACTGCTCATGTTCCTCGGCATGATGTTCGGCTATTTCCTGCGCGTCAACATATCCGCCGCCATTGTGCCAATGACAAAACCCGATGCCGATGGGACGTACTTCAACTGGGATACCGCCACAAAATCGCTAATACTAAGTAGCTTCTTTTGGGGCTACGTGCTAGCACAGATTCCGGCAGGTTTGCTAGCCAAACGTTTTGGCGGTAAAATTGTGTTGGGTGTTGCCACATTGCTGGCTTCTGTGATAACAATGCTACATCCGTGGGCCGCATCCGGCGGTAGTTGGCAAATCGTTTGTACACTGCGTGTGCTAATTGGTTTGACGCAGGGCGTCCTTTATCCTGCAGTACACACTTTGTTAGCCAAGTGGGTGCCGCGCACGGAACGCAGCTTCATGGCTACAACGGTGTATTCGGGCGCACAGCTGGGCACGGTTATTATATTGGGTAGTAGCGGTGCTATTTTCGACTCGAGCATGGGCTGGCCGGGAATTTTTTATATTTCTGGCGCTATAGCATTGGCTTGGTCGCTTTTGTTCTTATATTTCGGTGCGGATGATCCACAAAAATCAAAGGTGATTTCATCACAGGAGCGTGAATACATTGAGAAGCTTACTGGCAGCGGCGGTACGGAGGTCGAGGTAAGTTGATATGTATGTATGTGGATTAATTGTGGCGACAACACTCGGTCGTGCGTTTAAATTTGATTGACGTACTATATATGTAAATACATACGGGTCATTCCATACAATATTTATACCTCAATATTTTTTTTTGGGGGTGAAATATATTTCTTTACATTCTTTATCGAAAAAAAGAAGACACCTATTTTTTATTTCGTCATAATATTCGAAAATCTCGAAAAAAATCCCGAAATTTTGAACTCACGGAGAAGTATCTTTTTTAATTGTTTGCAGTTAATAAACTACTCCTCGGAGAAAATCAGTTAAGGTATCAAAATGTGCGTAACTACCTCGGTTTTTCATGAGAGTATGAGATAGATTAAAACAAAAAAACGTTTGCATTAAAAAATCGCATTGTTTTATTTTTTTTATTAACTTCGTCATGTTTGATTTCTATTTTTTCAACCTGAATAGTTGTAAAAATTTATGGAGTAAGCTGTAAAAATTTGTGAATGGAAACACCAAAATTGTAGAAGTTACGATTTTTTTCATACCTGCGTACATAAAGTTTATACTAAAATATATATTCCTTCCTCATTTTTTGAAGTCGGTTAAAGAGTAATTAATTGTCGTAACGTCAAAATTCTAAAGGGGTTAGTTTTGGTTTAGTATTTGTTGTGAATCAACTCAAAACATTTTTAACCGTTATAATAGAACTCACGACTTCCAGATACGAATAGAACCACTTGGCCCGACTGGTTGAAATACAAATTTTCTGCGACCGTAACGGTTATAACTTTTATTAAAAAATTACTTTTTAATGAGTGTTTACTGAGTTTAGTTATTGCTAACAAAATAATGATTAAATGATTTGCCCAGAAAATGAAAATTTATTTTTTGAGTTTCAAGTTTGGCTTAGTAAATAAAAATTTTTGTTTCAAGCTTTATTTTTTGCCTAGAAAATAAAACATAATTTTTAGTTTTTCATTTTTTGCTTAGAAAGTGAAATACCTGTTGGTAATTTTCTTAAGGAGCGGTAGTAAACTAAAAAATCGTCAAATAAATATCTAAGTTTAATAATAAAAGCAAATACTGATATATGTATTGATAAAGCTAAAAAAAAATATCAAACTGAGGGTATTCCGAGTAACAAAGAGTATGTATGTTTGTCTCCTTTTTTTAGAATAATTTTTTATATGAAATATAATTTTAATTAGCTGTTCCTGGTTTTTATACTAATTTATGTAGATACGATGGTGAGAATGTAAATAGAGAAAAGACATTTTAGCAAGTCTTTGTTAAAAAAATGTTTGTTATTTTTTATGAAAATATAGCTTACTGCCTAAAAAACCATGCAAATCTACATTTACAAGTTTGTAGAAGATTTACAAAAACTCGACCAATTTTAACAAAGGTTCATATAAATTTTAAACTTTTTAATCAGACTTTTTAGAATCTCACTGACTTACTGTCGATTTTTGGCAATTTTTTGTTCGCGCATTTTCTTCAATACAAAGTGTGTTCGACAAACTTTTTGTAAGGAAAAAATTAGCAACACCTTCCACAAAAAAAAATTGTCAAAAATCGACGGTAAGTCCCAGCTATTTAAATTAAATAAACTGCATTTCAGAATGTTTCTAGGAAATTAAATTAACATGCTCAAATGTTGTATGAACCTTTGTCGAATTTTTGCAAATTTCTGTACAAACTTTGAAATTTTGCCTTACATGGTTTTTGTTAGATAGCACGCTACACTTTCATAAAAAATAATAAACATTATATAATGGATGGGGGAATAGCCAAATAATGTTAAAATGTCTTTTCCCTATTTATATTTTCGCCACTGTACATTCGAGAGGTCCAAACACAATAAAGCCGGAATTTTAATGCCGCCACCCCCTAGGATTATTCTGAACCGAAAAACTATACCCATATTTTTTTAATTTTAAATCAAAAAATATTTAGGAAAAATATTGATTTTCAAGAATTCTACACTATTTCTACGAAAAGAAGTTTTTTCCCCATAAAAAATACATGGAAAACTTTGAGCGCTCTGCGCACTCCCTCAATTTTTTTATTTTAAAATAAAAAATAGGGGATATATTTTTTTCATTAAAAATCCGACCTTATTTATTTACATACATTTTTAGACCACTTTACTGTACATATTATCAAATATTCCATACAAATTACTTTTTTCTCTTTTTCTCTAGTCTATGCCCGTACCGTGGAAGTCATTCTTCACATCAGCACCATTCTATGGTCTTATCGCCGCTCAATCCGGCTTCACATGGGGCTTTTACACACTACTCACCCAAATTCCCACCTACATGGACTCGGTACTTAAGCTCAATGTGACCTCGAATGCATTACTCTCCGCTTTACCATACTTCGTAATGTGGCTGCTATGCTTGATTTTCAGTCCCATTTCTGATATGCTTATTAATCGCAATGTTTTGAGTACAACAACAGCGCGTAAGCTATTCAATACCATTGGCCAATGGATACCTATGGCATGCCTAATTGCCATGAGCTACATGACGAGCGCAGAACGTATAGAGGCTATAACATTGCTAACCGTTGGAGTAGGTTTCAATGCATCCGCTTTTTGTGGATATTTAGTGAATCATATGGATCTTTCACCGAATTTCGCCGGCCCAATGATGTCCATTACAAATGGTGTGGCGAATTTGTTGTCCGTATTTGCACCGCTGGTTGTGGGCGCCATCGTTGTAAATGAGGTGAGTTTGTGAAGCAATTACTACTTCGTCTCATTTGGCCTTATGGATAAAAACTAAGCAATTGCTTTTCTTAAAATTTCAAACCTTTTACTCGATTTATTCAAATAAATTTTAGCAAAAGGTCTACGATTTTAAGAAGAAGCAATTGCTTAGTTTTTATTCATAATGACCCAATTATCTTTATTTTTAATTTCAACTTATTTTATTCGTATCACAGAAGGAACCCAGCGAGTGGCGCATTGTCTTCTTCATTACCGCCGGTGTTTATTTGGTCTGTAACGCACTATTTATTATATTTGGACAAGCTACCGTACAACCATGGAATGAGCCAAATATTAAGAGCAATATTGCAACATCAGAAACAACAACAATTGATTCTTCAACACTTGGCCACACAGATCTAAATACTACAGAGGCTGCCGCCCCAAGTAAATTCGAGTAGATGTTTATAAAACGTCGCTAATAAGAACTGATAGCATTTAAGTAATAAAAATAACAAAAATTATGAATTAATATTTAGGATATAGCGGTTATGAATAAAAAATACGAATTTAAAAATTAGCCACAAGTTGTTATGTTGTGGTACTTTTTTATGTACATATATATGTATATCCTACAGTTAGGAGACAAACTCGTAGAATTGATAACTCTTGTTCGATAAGAAAGAATTTATTAAAACTATCGCATTGAGTAGTGAAGATTTGTATCTGCTTGCACTCTATACTTCTTTAAAAGCCTCAATTATTGCTGTAAATAATGGCAATCAAAGCATTAACCAGTTATAACCATCGGGAGATTAATTAGACGTGTTTTTGTCACTTTTCTTTGACTGCATTCAAGAGCTCTGCGTCTCACAACAAAATTTGTCCACGACCAGTGACAGCCAGATAAGCCTGAGTACACCATTATTTTGTAGTAATTAAAAAAAAAAAACTGTAGGTACATGCGCAAGAGTAGCGTACCTACTATTCGTAGAATGGAATGTGAAGGTTAACTTTTGAACATTGGAATTTAATACTACCTATTCAACTAATTATTGCTAAATATTTTTGGTTTTATTGATACATATATCTAAAATTTGCCAATACAGAGTATTTTGATGATGGCTGAAAAACTCGTTTTTCTTGTAACGGCCTAATTCGACTAATTTATCAATCGTCGTCGCCATGCTCACACGACAGTCGGGCCCCATGCGTCTGGAACGACCCAGATTTATATCTGGTGAAGAGCTGTCATTCCAGCAGGTTTCGCCAAAACTCTTCGGAAAATTTTTAAGCTATTGCAACAACAACAGCAAAGGTAGCCACAGGAAGTGGCCTGTTTCCACAGGGTCGGACTAAAGGGAGTGGCGTTTTAGCTGAGTGGTGGTTGGTGTCGTGTGGAGAACCTTTACAAGCTGGACATTTCTTTGGTATGTCGGGGTCGAGGCTGGAGAGATATGAGTTCAGATGACTGCAGTATCCACACCTTCGTGCAATGAAGAATCGAGAGACTTCGGAGAGATAGCTCTTTACCTTCGAGCCAACTGGACGCCGTGCCGCGTCGAGGAGTAACGGTGGCCTTACCGCAACAAGGGGCGAGATCACCCATAGAATGAATAAACTGCTTCGTGTAGCGGTTCAGGCATGCGGTCGTACAGACCAGATGGAGAGAAAAAACCAGCAAGAAAAGAACAACATA
This sequence comes from Rhagoletis pomonella, assembly GCF_013731165.1. Classification (NCBI taxonomy): domain Eukaryota; kingdom Metazoa; phylum Arthropoda; class Insecta; order Diptera; family Tephritidae; genus Rhagoletis; species Rhagoletis pomonella. Next base: position 61,532,219 of record NW_023458561.1, on the reverse strand, counting down.
TAAAGACACGAGGAACAGCAGTAGCAACCATGCAGCAAACAAGCGGATGGGAGGAAGAACTTCCTAGAGAGCCCCTCCGACGCTAAGACAGCTCTATTTATCGAGCATACGCGGGACGTAGAGGAACTCTGTACGAGCTCTGGCATCTTCCACGGGAAGGCAATCAAAGAACCTGGCGGGCACGAGACCACCGAACACCAAGACAGGACCGAAGTACGCAGGTCCCGAAGCCGGGTTAGCTTAAGGGCAACACGCGATTCCACGTGGCGGGTGGGAGATCGTCACATATATATGCGGGCGAAACCGCCGATACTTCCGATTCCAGGGCAACCAGAAGCTCTAGATGACCGCCGCCAGTGAGATGATATGTGAGGTACCTGGAGGAAGGAAAGACACCCGAGGTAGCTGGCGAAATGAAGCTTGCCAAATCGTCCCCGCAAGAGAGTAGGTACGACAATGAGCGCGGTGTCCAAGAGAGTAGACTAACCACACCCGTGGACGAGCGGAAGAGCTCGCAACACCAGCAATGTAGGCAAGAAAATTTCTCGCAAAGAGACCGTGATAGATAGGCCGATGAGCGTGCATAATAGCGAGAGAGAAACATTGCGTATGTTGCGCATTGCAACAAGGTGGTGAGAATGTAATACCGCACCTTACATTCCATAGTTTTGGTGAAGGGCGCGAGTAATATTTATCCAGAAAGTGGGTAAAAGCATTGGAGAAGATAGTGGACAACCATATTAGATCTAACATTCTCAAGACACCACCCTTCTTAGCATGCATACAGAGCTAGAAGGTCCACGGACGCAGCCCTGTACCAATTGACAACTGAAATTCGGGGGGCCTTTGGATGTGGAGAAATAGTGCTCTGTGCCTTTCTCGATGTAAAGGGAGCCTTTGACAATACGTCTCACTCTGGGGTGTGCAGGGCTCTGGTGGATACACTGCTGCATACTAGAATTGCTGAAACCGACGTAGGGGACAGCGTGGTACAATTATAAACAAAGAAGGGCTAGCCTCAGGGGAAAGGAAAGGAGGACAGGTGTTATCTCCCTTCTGTGGAGCCTAGTAGGTAGTGGATGAACTCCGTCAGGGTATGTCTGACAAAATGGTATCCGCTTCCAGAGGGAAGTTTGCGAACATCCTCTCTGAAATTATTCAAAGAGGCTTAGCATAAATCCAACCGAAAACTCCATCGTTCCATTTACTAGCAAAAGAGCTCTGCCGGGCATGAGCGACATTACCTGGCCAACGTCGCCGGCGCAATGAAGTACCTAAGTTTAACCCTGGATATCAAGCTTCTACGGAAGGGGTGGCTATACACCATGATAGCACACCCAATAATAACCTATGGGGCGGTGGCTTGGCTTTCAAGAACCACTCTGGCCACGGTGAGACAACGACTGACAGTGTATGCATAACGAGAATGCCCGACAAAGTCTAGCCCCTCTATATAACCATAGAACAGGTCGGTTTTGTTAGGGAGGGGTTTGGAAGAGGTAAGGCCATTTCCGTTATGAACATTGCAAAGCTAGGATCCTCGCTCACGCCAGCTCTTCTTCCGAGAGATGACATATGTACAACTATAGGTTTTGAGAAGAGGTTTAAAATAAGAGTTAAGCAGTAAAGCAACCTGGAATATCTCCACCTTTGAGAGACTCCATCAGGACAGCTCACTGCATTGGTACACAGACGGTTCGAAGACTCCAGATGGAATATGACCTGGAATCTTTAGGCCCAGGACCAGGATCTCTATTCCTATTCCTATATTTCAAGCGGAAGTCTACGCCATTTATTTGTGTGCGGAGACTATTGTAAATAGAGGATACCGTAATGAGAGAATTATAATTTTAAGTGATAGTCAGGCGGTACTCAAGGCCCTCTTCTCTTTTGAAATCAAATCATACCTGGTCATTGAGTGCATTGAGATGCTCAACTCCCTTGGCGGCACAATAATAACAGAACGGCTTGGATACCTGGCTATATGAGAATAGAGGGGGAGGAAGCAGCGGAATGTCTTGCAAGAGAGGCTCCGAGCCCTTCATGGGAGTAAGTCCCAATACTTTAAAGAAGGAGCTCAGTAGGGAGAGGAATTTGAGGGATTTAAAATTGCATAATTCAGTAGGAATTCGTCAGGCAAAGAGTCTACTGGGAGAGTATAACAAGAGGAGTTTCCAAAGCTTATTTAACCTCTCAAAGGAGAAGCTGAGAATACTAACAGGTTTGCCGTATGTGTAAAGACTGAGGCTCATTCCACGGTAATCGATACCGAATGAAACGAAAATAAACTTAAGAACTTTAGTATATTATTTCTAGTAAGTAAGAGTAAATAAATCTAACTTTCAAGACTGAAAGCCAAATTTTCGAAATTTATCTCAAAATCAGATATTTTTATACTTTAAGGGACACTCAAGCAGACGCGGTATTGGGAGTGCGGTACAAGGCGGGACATAGTATAGTTATGTTTTAAAGAATTTTATATTACAGTTTAAGATTAAGCCTTAAAATGTGAGTTGAAATGTCACACCCGTCACCGTGGAATGAGCCCTCAGCAAATGCTCCTTCTTAAAATTTCAGACCTTTTATTTAAATTTGAATAAATGAATTAAAAGGGCAGTATGAATAAAAACTAAGCTATTTCTTTTTTTTTTTTTAATTGGAGACATTTTCTCGATTTATTAAAAGAAATTTGATTATAAAGTCTGAAATTTTAAGAAAAAATAATTGCTTCTCTACCCTCTATTTTATTGTATTGTCAATGCTGTTGATAGTAGAAACCAAAGCATAACGAAAAATCAGTATTGCTAGATTTATCTATTGTATACGTGTATTTATATATGATTGTATGTACATACATGCAGTTTAGCATACGTTTTAAACTTAATACTTTATAAGTTAGTACAATTAATATATATTTGTAAGCAGACTTCAAACGTAGTATAAGCTCTCACAGGAGCCTCTTGGAAAATGGTACTTCAGAATTCAGACCTATTTGAATACTGAGAAATTTTACAATACCAATTATTGAAAGAGTATTACTTAATTTTATTTTGCAATATTCGCTGTTCTTCTAATTTATAATTAATTCGACGAGGAATGGAATGTGTGCGGAACACGGTCCACAGTGATATGACCCAGCTTATAATAATTGTCGCATATAAAATTGGCGGATATGACTTTTCATTTCCTATAGGTATGTCAGCCCGTAGATCCGTTTTAAGTTGAAAATGTACGTCAATTAAATACCAACCACAGTTTAAGTAAACTTCATGATTAGACTTCGCAGATAAGTTGCTCTTATTCTCGCTCTGTTGTGTTACGAAATTTATGCTACCTTCATTTAAGCAAAACTTGTACTTAGATGCTGTTTCCAACAACTCTTCAATGGACTCGCTCTCATATGTGTCACATTTTATATATAGTTTTGGAATGGGTATCTCAACAGTAGCGAATTTACTAAAAAATACATTCAATATAAAAAAATTTATATATACATACGTACTTTGAAAGATTTTTCCTACTTGTGATTTTTGCTTGGAGCATGGTAACGGTAATGTATTGGTAATTTAATGTTATCCGTTGGCTGTGGTGTACCTTTCAACAAGACAGTAAACGATTTCGATTTTTCTGTAGACAACTCAATATCCACGAATGGTGGATAAATAGCATTTAACTGAAAAAAGGGAATAGCAATTGAAGTGTTAAAAAACCCCAGAACATGTGCATATTATATACTTTCATCAAACGCTTCAAATCGTCCAATTGATCAACACTTATGTATACACCAGCGGGCAGCTGCTGCTCCAGTATATATTCACATTTCTTATCGCTTAGCGAATTAGCAAATTGAACCAAGTAGAAAAGCTCTCTATAAACAAAAAATAATAAGTTTAAGGATTCTTAATTTTTAGTGGATATTAAATACCGATGCATTCCAGTACCACCTAGCTGCATACCCACAATGGGTTTCGGAGGCGACTGGCTGCAACTATGTATTTTTGGCGACACCAGCAGCAAAGTAAAAAAATATATCGCCGAGGCAATCATTATATATTGTGAAAATAGCTATGTATTTTATTATGAAAATTTCTTGCAAATCTACATTTTTTGTATACCGGCAAATAAACTGAATATTTGACAGACACTAAACAGCTGACTTTCCTGAGTAGGGGTGCAAAAGATGCATCGATGTTTTTCAAACATCCGGTTCGATTTTCGATTTTTGCCATCGATGTTTACAATTTACTCTCCAACTTTCTTTCGGTATGTTTGACTGACTTTAAACTTATTATTCATTCAAATTTTTTTGTTATTTATGGCCTTATTACAATTATATTCAACAATTTTATTGAGCTTGAGGCTGGTTTTTATGAAAAATGTTGTGGAAAAGCAACAATAATTTACAAAGGTAAGACGTTATTGCTGCTATTTCGGAGATCACCACATCTCCACAGTGACCGCGGTTGAAGAAGTATGATTAGTAGATGTGGTGATCTCCCAAATAGCAGCTATAACTTCTTACCTTTGTAAATGACCCAGCCAGCAGAGAAATGTACTTATTGCCGAAAGTGCAGTTTTCGTACATATTTCGTTTCCGGAAATATTCAGAATAATTTTAAAATATTTGTTCAAACTGAGCATTAGAAAACATATATACATATTCGCCAGTTGCTGAGTGTGCAGAGAAGTGTGCTACTATTTGTTAGCTTTCAGGAGGTCCCAGGTTCGAATTCCGTCAGAAGCAACACATTAAAATTAGTTATTCAAATTGAATCTTAAATTTGTTTTTTGTTTGGTTTCCTGTAACTATGAAAAAGTTTCTGTGAAATTCATAATGAAATCGTTTTCAACGAATAATTGTATCAGACAAATTTCAGGGAAACAGCCGAAAGCGCATCCGTTTTACAACCATTTTCGATAGTTTTTCGCACATACGTTTCGGATGAACACTTAAGTGGGAGAATTGATCTGAAAAACGTCCGAAAACGGATGAAACATCAGGTTTTTATACGAAATTGTTTCCATTTTCGGACACGTTTCCGGATATTATGCTGGCTAGGTAGTTTTGCTTTTCCACAACATTTTTTATAAAAAACGGCCCCAAGCTCAATAAAATTGTTGGATTCATTCTGAATGCTAACACCCTAGCCGTCAAAACAGAACCAAACACCCCTTAGAATTTCAACAAGATCAGGCCAAGAATCTTTAGTCCCGAACGACCTGACGATGGTATGCATTTTGATTCTAATGATAGAAAGGGTATAGAAAGGATAATAAAAGACAGGAAAATACATTCATAATTATTAAAGTATTCAATATTGCTATAAATTTAACTAGAAATTAACAAATTGCAAAACATCGGAAACCATCGATATATTCCTGAGACTGCTTAAGAATTGTAATCGATGAATTCGATATCGATAAGTTTTAATAAGTGCGCAAGAATTTAAAGTTTGAAATTTTTGAAGCATACATCATTTTCAAATAAACTGAATTCATATCATTTTCAAATAAACTATCATAAAAACTTCACAAGCCGATCAGGCGCAAATCACCAGAATCTGTATATATGTATGCCGAACTCTGCCATCCAACGGCATGATATTAGACAAACAAAAGCAACATTTCTCAAATCAGGTACAGAATAAACAATACTTAAAATTGTTCTATACACAAAAAAAAGCTTTAATTTATTTCACTACTTAGTTTTATTCAAACGCCTATACATATCAGAACCTTCTCTCGCTAGTTTATCTGCCATCTGGTTACCAGCAATGCAGTGATGACCTTTGACATAATTCTATATAAATGGAATAATAAAACATATATTTAAAAACATATGTATCTACCTTACCCATTTCACCTTCATATTGTCGTCTCTTAACAATTCATCAAGCTCTTTAAAATCTACAGCATTTTTAACCGGTTCTCCATTTTTCAAACGCCACTCTTTTTGTTTCCATGCATTAATCCACATTGTAATTGAATTTATAAGGAATTGGGAATCTGTACTAACACACAGCTTTTCTATACCAAAAGTTCTTGCTGTTTTAATAGCGTGAATTGCCGCTTGTATTTCGCCTACATTGTTGGTAACTCGACCTGTGACTGGGCGCGACATGTTTCTAAACGGAATATTTTTAGCATGAAATACCAAATAATTAGAAAAAATATGTATCGTACAAAGGATGGTTTTCCCCAAAATATACTCCCAAACCAGCACAAGCATCCGGTCGTCCATTATTGATGCATGAACCATCTGTATAGACGATAACGTAACCCTCAGAATCTATTTCAAATGTATATTCATTGATTTTTTGAGATCCTACGGGTTTCCAAACGTTCGAGACATGCACAGGATGCTTTTTCAGTTTGGCCTTGGACTCTCCATCGGTATTTGATTTTCTCTTATTCGTCGCGCGTGTTTCACCATTCGATTGATTTTCAAAAGCAGCTACAGCAGCAAGCTATGACAATAAAATTTTATAATTTATAATGGGCTTCAATGTTCATTATAATACACGCCTACAAGCTCTGAATCTTCTAATGAGTTTAACTCAATAGTTTGCTCTTCTGGCCAGAAATCTTCCGGTGTTGAATTTGATGTTTCTGGAGCAACAATTCCTGTTGTATTTTGCACAAACGCCTCAGCTTCTGGGCGTGATTTAAATTTCTTATATTTAGCACCTTTGAATCCTTTAACCTGCTCTGCGCATTGGGACCTAAAAAATAAAGCTTTGATAAATGTTGATTTAAGTTTATCGGGCATACTTACCAACTATCATAAATGCCAACATTATGGCCACGAGCTACAGCGTAAAAAGACATAAACAAGCCTTTAATATTTGGTTGTGGAAGAGTTTTTCTTAAAAAGAACATCTAACACTTGATGCCTTTAAATTTTTTCGATTATGTCCCTTTGTTTTGAGGCGAAAAAACAGCTGATAGGTCTCAAACATATCGATCTTAGAAATACCATTTTTAAATCGATTAATCGAGCTTTTTCAATTCGACCCGTGAATCGATTTCCAAATAATAAGAATGGATATATCCTCGATTGATAAATATTAGGGCTGTTCAGGATTTTGCGCATATACTCTTGCATTTGCATATTCGCTCCATTTGTAAATTCACAACAATAAAATGCCTACGGTTGTCATGCCAGCCATCATAAACTTTGCAAATGCAATTCCAACTGCAAAATGACGGCTTTTGACATTTATTTTTGTTCTTCTTCTGTTGTACTAGCAAGAATTTGCAGCTTTCCCGTGTTGTTACGCTCCCTCTTCAGTGATCCTGTGCAAACTTTTTGGGTTTTCCAGTACAAATTTATACCGCCTAGTTGTTTTTATACACCCCTAATACTTGTGTTTTAGGCGATTTTATATAAAATAGCGAAGAAATAACATATATATATATATTTTTTTTTTTAATAGTTGACGGATCGAATCGGTATTGGATACCGAAAACGATGTATTGGGTACCACCATTTCCCTCAAATATTTGGTACTGAAAATTCATCACATCACTGACATCATTAATATCGAGAGAAGGTGATATAAAACGCAATAGTTGGCGGGTGAAGTAAAATTTGAAAAAGATAGGACTCGCCTAAAATTTAAGGCGCAGTGTATTATAGATTCTAACGGAGTTATATGGACCAACCTACATAAAAATTTAATTGAACAAAAACGAAATATCGTCAAAATGCCTTTCTACGCAGTTGCAAATGGACGAAAAGTGGGAGTGTACACCAGCTGGGCTGAATGTGAGCAGCAAGTGAAAAAATTTAGCGGCGCAATTTTCAAGAAGTTCCCATCCCTCTCGGAAGCGACTGATTATTTGATACAACAGCAAGCAAACATATTACATGAAAATCTTGAGAAAGAGGCTGGTTGTAGTGCCATGGCAAGTGGGTTCGCAATGAATATTAAGCAAGAGGAACCCGAATATATTCCTCTACAAACAACAGACGTTTTGACGCCAAGAATAAAACAAGAACCCAAGGGCGATGGCATGTGGTTTGAGGATGCCAAGGGCGATGATGAGCTGGTTTGTTAGGATTCAGTTAGTTTGCATATTTACGTTCTAATAATTTACTTTCAAGTTGGCGGCGCTTGGCGCACTTAAGGAATACCCAGATAAAAGTTTGAAAACAAGAGCAACCAAGATAGAAAAAATCAATATTAAAAAAGAACGCGATGCTAAAATACAGCGTCTCAAAGTTGGTAACTACGTATATAATGTGGACAATGATGGCTACATAGACGTATACATTGGTGGGCACGGCGAAAATATAGGCAACTGGAATTGCATGGCTGGATATGGTGTATACTTTGGCGAAAATCACCCTCTGTAATTAAACGAAATAAATACAAGATCAGTGAGTATAGAGCACTTAATTCTTTTATTTTTAGCAATGTTGCTGAAGCTGCATCGGGTCGTATGACGCGCAATGTTGGTGATATTGAAGCGGCGATTGCAGCAATTGAAGCCGCTGAACGCGTTGGTATTCCTAAATTATGTTTACACAGTAGCTCTGAATTTTTGCTGAACGCTGTTGCACATTGGATGCATAATTGGAAGCGGAACGGTTGGCGGAATAAGGATGGTAAAGTGGTACAAAACCGAAAACAATTTGAAAAATTAGATAAGCTTCTCACAGAAAGTTCAATTGACATAAAATGGGTAAAATTTGGGACTGTTCTAATTTAAAGATTACTCATCTAATATAACGTTATTTTAATAGGCTGATGCCCGTAAGGAAGCTGGTGCCTCGAAGCACATGCGTGGTGTGAAAAGGTTGGCGGCAATCGGTACAGAGGAGTATCTTGATAAGCATCCCAGTAAGGATGACAGCTTTTCTATGGATTTAGATTACTTTGATTTTTATTAAATTGTCCCTCAGCTGGTCTTAGTGCCCTCGGATAGATATTCTTGTGATAGATGTAATCGTAAATTTTGAAAAAAATTCATTTTATGAAACCTTTGCGAGCATTCGATCGACTCCTGGGAATGCTGACATATGTATATACATACATATTTTCGGTGTTTGCCAATGTGAATTCGCCTTAATGTTTTACATACCAATTTTTTCATGAAATTATTTAAAGGATTTCTCGATTTAAAGTATATAAAGTATTAGAGTTGTTTGTCTTGTGAATTTCGATATCCTTTATCTTGTCCTGAAAGTATTTTTTCTTTTGCTGTTTATATACATTATAAAATGCGCTAATTATTAATGAATTATTAAAATTACCTATTTTTATTTGAAATAATTTCATATTTAAAACTTCACATTTTTAATTGAAAGAATTTATTGTTTAAAACTTTTTTAGCTTTTCCTGTGAATGTCAACCTATTTCGATTATTGGTTGTTTTTGCAAAAAATGACAGTATTTTCCATGATTCAATAGTTAATTAATTTATTATTAAATCATGAGTATTTTTAACATGTTAAATATAATAGAAATATGATGTATTATTCATAGAGTATTAAAAATGGAAGTACATACATATTTGAAAATATTAAACACGAACAATTTATCCTTCCTGTAAATTTTAAGCTAGTATTAGAATTGGAGGTTTTGGAAATCCCGTCAAACTACTTTTATATTTTGAAAAGTGAACTGTTAAAAAAAGCGGGATAAAGCTTAATAAACATATCGCTCAATTTACTTCAATAGTGTTATAACTTGAAAAAAGCAAAACTCAGGAAAAATGGCTTTACAGTTTTGAATTTACATGTCGGTAGTTAAGTATGGAAAGCGCGTATCGTCGCTAAAATACAAAAACCCACAACTAAGAATCCAAAATTCTCTTTCTGGTTGATTGTTATGCATTTCGTCGATTTATTAGTCCCCAAATCGTTTTATGCAATGCAAAATTTTAGTTAGTTGTGGCTTTTTTGCATTTCAGCGACACTGTAGGTTACGCCCTTTCCATACGAAAGGTATACATAAAAAAATTAACTCGTAATCGGTGCAGCTATGAAATTTATGCAACAACATGGAAGAAGAGGTAGAGATCGTTTCAACACTGGGCTCGGTTAAAAATTCTTAAGAAAGCGGAATTCTGAAGCAAAACGAAGGAAAAGTCGTTTGTAAATGGCCCTGAAAGGTAAAATTGATATAAAGTCGACGTTCAAGTTGTTAAAGTGAGTGTGTTAGTAAAAAGTGTGAGTGTGTTACAACTTGATAGGAAGTTCTTGATCGTGTAACCTTTTATTATGGAATCTTGAGCCTGCGGCATAGGCATCGATTTTTGGAAATTTTCGATATTTGGAGACAAAATCGAGTGCTCAAAACATCGATTTTTTCTTCACGATATTTGGACAACATCGATTTATTGGCCCGATATTCATGTTGCTCGCGCTCATGGTGAAATAAAAATAAGGTGATGTCAGTTAAGGGGTGTTTGTTGTAATTTTGACAAATTCCGTAGTCCCGTTTTGAATGATGCCCTCTTGGAGAAAAACAACTCTAGAAAACCTCGTTTTATGTGTTTTTCTGAAAAAGTAAGAGTGAACATCACTGTTTTTGACATTTCTCTTTAGTTGTGACTTCTGAAATTTATATTTTTAGCGAAAATTGTGATTTGTGCTTATATTTAAACACCTTTTAACTGCGGATTGTGATCTCTTGGAAGTTTTCTGGATTGTGGATGCAAATTTAGGTAACAAATTTTAAATATGTATTGTAAATTGACAAATAAAAACTAATTAAATTTACCTCCACATATTTGTGAATTCTGTGTCTTTTACCTCAGCGTGAAGCTGCAACACAAGTGGGGTTTTTGGCTGCAACTTCCAGCTGAGTTTATTCAATTGGCCAAGTTGTTTTGAAAATGGTCAGTAAAAGTGTTTTTTCTTGGTTAATAGGTTTTGGAAGTTGACCTCAACTAGAGGCTGCATTACAAGTGCAAGGAGTGAAACGCTTTTAGAACTTAGCTAGTGAATAACATGATATAGTAAAAATGTATTAATATTACGTTTTACACAAATATAAGTGTAGAATAGCGACCCCCGGAAAAAAATAATTAGTGGCGTTTTTCCTAATTTTAATGGTTTCTTGTGCAAATTAATATTATTGGTCGTAGAGGAGGAAAGGTGGAAAATTCAAAGTTTAAAATGCACTTATTTCCCAAAATTCTTAACCGATTTTTATGAAATTAGTATCATCAAGTAATTTTTATATTAATCATTTGCACAAAACATTTTATATACCCTTGAAATCAGGAAAA
>NW_023458561.1:61518695-61520878 GCF_013731165.1 Rhagoletis pomonella | reverse complement strand
TTAATCATTTGCACAAAACATTTTATATACCCTTGAAATCAGGAAAAGGGGGCGGGCGAAAGCAAAGTAAGCTCCAAATTTTTTATTTTTTGTTTTTTTTTTATAAATGTTGCATAAGTTTTTCACAAACAAAAAGCTTCTTCATATCCATGATATGGCAAACAAGTACAACAAAAAAAGCTCAAAGTGTACCATCCATTCTCGAGTTATGCGCCGTCTGGCGTACGCAAGTTTGGTTTATACATCGAAATATTTAATTTTATAACAATCACCAAAGATACCACCATTCACTATTATCCATACCTTTTTATGGAATTTATCTCCCATTTTAGGAAGTGTGATTGAATTCTTCCCCTTTACTCCTGCTTCCTTAAACCATCCCTGTGGGCGGAGTGTTAAATTTTAGAAAAAAGCTACTTACAAAACCTTTAATAATTGAACCATGGGCTTTACAGGCTTTTCAGGCGAGCAACTCCACAACAAAGTTTCCGCGCTTGACGTTTCTTCGAACTTTTGACATTTCGCAGTAAATCGGAATGAGTTTCCCGACAAATGAGATATCGACTAAAAAATACTAGTTCGATAAAAGTGATACTTTTTTAGACTGCTTTTACACAGTTCAAGTATTGAATTCAATTCTGCTCGCATGTGGAAGAGAGGGATTGAGAGGAAAGGGGACGTGTACACATGCATCTGTACCGTCAAGTCGTTTCAACTTTCTTGCTTTGCTTTTGGCATTTTCGTTGCTTCCCATTTAAAGAACCAAAAACTTGAATTCAACAGAATTGAAACGTGTAAAAGCAAATAGAAAACACAAAAGAGAATGAGCAAGAATTGCTTTCAAGTACTTGAATCATGTAAATCGGGTGTTATACCATTGCATTTTAGTTTAGTCAGTATAGTTTCATACTTATTTTCATTTAATTAATACTTTTTCCTTATGTTGCCATAATCATATTTACCAGTACTAATGTTCGAATGTGTTAACTGTCAGACGACGCCTGAAAAGCCTACAAAGTCTGAAACAAGTTCGAAAGTCGGCTTCTTTCAGGCTTTTCGCACTTCGGTTGTAGAGCAGCCTCTATACCATTGCACTAAATCATATTTAAGACTTGAGCGCCTCAAGCCTCAACGCCTGAAAAACCGGCTATGGAGCTTCAGCTTAAGCGCTCTAATGATAACAACTGTAATTTTTATTGTTAAAATCTCGAGAATGAAAATCACTCATGAGTGATTGCTTAGAACTATCGAATGAATGAAAATTGATGAACTATCGAATGACTTGATAATTTTTATTCGGCAGTTCCCATCTCTATTGAAAACGAAGGAGCGAAATGCAAGAAATTGAAACAGTGTAGCGCGTACGAGTAGAAATTCGTGGAAAAATTGTGAAAAGACGTGAATTTGAGGGTGCAAAATGTTTAATTTTATGTGTATTAAAGTGAAAATTTCCTAATGCATAATCGCATTTTATCGGTGTAGTGAATTTTTGGCGAAATTCATAGTTTATAAGCCTACTTTCTGTTCGCTGTCGTCGTCTTCGCAGTCACTGCACTGGCCGAAGCAGCAGCGAGGACGTCGCGCCCGTCATCAGCGTAGTAGCTATACCAGAGTGGAGCCCGAGACGAGAAGAAGCCGCCGTTGCTGCTACTTGTACTGTCGTAGCCGACGTATGCCATTGTATGTGCGGCGCGAATGAACGAGTTGTGTGTGTGTGTGCGTGCGTGTGCCACAGAGTTGGCAGTGGCAAAACGCGCAGAAACGAATGTTGAAAATATTCGAAATTTAATTGAATTGAGTGGAATATTTCTAATTCAGTTAAAAGCGTAATGCATAAGTGAATAATCTGCCGAATTTGTGGATAGAGCTAATAAGAAAATGTATAATTGATGAATTAAACAACAAAATTGAAAGCTTTGAACCCAATTGAGGGGATTTTGTATCGAAAATTTTAGTGGATGTGGAAAGAAGAAAACGGAAAAAGAAGTATGTGTGTAAATGTGCTCGAGCTTCGAGAAGTGAAGAGGGCCTTTAAAAGCAACATTTCACTCGGCCTTCTAGCGTAACTACAAATGAGCGTGTGCGAAAGAGATAAATAGCGAGCTATCGTTAACAGCAGCAAACGGATATAAATCGTGAAAAAATAGAAAAGGTGTAAAGAAGAAACTCGAACAAAGTGGCTG
>NW_023458561.1:61516349-61518595 GCF_013731165.1 Rhagoletis pomonella | reverse complement strand
TTAATCATTTGCACAAAACATTTTATATACCCTTGAAATCAGGAAAAAGGGCGGGCGAAAGCAAAGTAAGCTCCAAATTTTTAATTTTTTTTTTTTTTTTTTTATAAATGTTGCATAAGTTTTTCACAAACAAAAAGCTTCTTCATATCCATGATATGGCAAACAAGTACAACAAAGAAAAGCTCAAAGTGTGCCATCCATTCTCGAGTTATGCGCCGTCTGGCGTACGCAAGTTTGGTATATACATCGAAATATTTATTTTTATAACAATCAGAGGTTATATTCGATTTAAATAAGCTTGTTTAAATTAAATAACTAAATCAAATTCGTTTTTGTTTTAAAATACCACCATTCACTATTATCCATATCTTTTTATGGAATTTATCTCCCATTTTAGGAAGTGTGATTGAGTTCTTCCCCCTTTACTCCTGCTTCCTTAAACCATCCCTGTGGGCGGAGTGTCAAATTTTAGAAAAAAGCTACTTACAAAACCTTTAATAATTGAATCATGGGCTTTACTGGCTTTTCAGGTGAGCAACTCCACAACAAAGTTTCCGCGCTTGACGTTTCTTCGAACTTTTGACATTTCGCAGTAAATGGGAATGAGTTTCCCGACAAATGAGATATCGACTAAAAAATACTAGTTCGATAAAAGTGATACTTTTTTAGACTGCTTTTACACAGTTCAAGTATTGAATTCAATTCTGCTCGCATGTGGAAGAGAGGGAGTTAGAAGAAAGGGGACGAGTACACATGCATCTGTACCGTCAAGTCGTTTCAACTTTCTTGCTTTGCTTTTGGCATTTTCGTTGCTTCCCATTTAAAGAACTAAAAACTTGAATTCAACAGAATTGAAACGTGTAAAAGCAAATAGAAACACAAAAGAGAATGAGCAAGAATTGCTTTCAAGTACTTGAATCATGTAAATCGGTTGTTACCATTTCATTTTTGTTTAGCCAGTACATTTTCATACTTATTTTCATTTAATTAATACTTTTTCCTTATGTTGCCATAATCATATTTACCAGTACTAATGTTCGAATGTGTTAACTGTCAGACGACGCCTGAAAAGCCTACAAAGTCTGAAACAAGTTCGATAGTTGGCTTCTTTCAGGCTTTTCGCACTTCGGTTGTAGAGCAGCTTCTATACCATTGCACTAAATCATATTTAAGACTTGAGCGCCTCAAGCCTCAACGCCTGAAAAACCTGCTATGGAGCTTCAGCTTACGCGCTCTAATGATAACAACTGTAATTTTTATTGTTAAAATCTCGAGAATGAAAATCACTCATGAGTGATTGCTTAGAACTATCGAATGAATGAAAATTGATGAACTATCGAATGACTTGATAATTTTTATTCGGCAGCTCCCATCTCTATTGAAAACGAAGGAGCGAAATGCAAGAAATTGAAACAGTGTAGCGCGTACGAGTAGAAATTCGTGGAAAAATTGTGAAAAGACGTGAATTTGAGGGTGCAAAATGTTTAATTTTATGTGTATTAAAGTGAAAATTTCCTAATGCATAATCGCATTTTATCGGTGTAGTGAATTTTTGGCGTAATTCATAGTTTATAAGCCTACTTTCTGTTCGCTGTCGTCGTCTTCGCAGTCACTGCACTGGCCGAAGCAGCAGCGAGGACGTCGCGCCCGTCATCAGCGTAGTAGCTATACAGAGTGGAGCCCGAGACGAGAAGAAGCCGCCGTTGCTGCTACTTGTACTGTCGTAGCCGACGTATGCCATTGTATGTGCGGCGCGAATGAACGAGTTGTGTGTGTGTGTGCGTGCGTGTGCCACAGAGTTGGCAGTGGCAAAACGCGCAGAAACGAATGTTGAAAATATTCGAAATTTAATTGAATTGAGTGGAATATTTCTAATTCAGTTAAAAGCGTAATGCATAAGTGAATAATTTGCCGAATTTGTGGATAGAGCTAATAAGAAAATGTGTAATTGATGAATTAAACAACAAAATTGAAAGCTTTGAACCCAATTGAGGGGATTTTGTATCGAAAAATTTTAGTGGATGTGGAAAGAAGAAAACGGAAAAAGAAGTATGTGTGTAAATGTGCTCGAGCTTCGAGAAGTGAAGAGGGCCTTTAAAAGCAACATTTCACTCAGCCTTCTAGCGTAACTACAAATGAGCATGTGCGAAAGAGATAAATAGCGAGCTATCGTTAACGACAGCAAACGGATATAAATCATGAAAAAATAGAAAAGGTGTAAAGAAGAAACTCGAACAAAGTGGCTG
>NW_023458561.1:61514728-61516249 GCF_013731165.1 Rhagoletis pomonella | reverse complement strand
TTCCAGAATTGAAAGGTGTCTTGCTTTTATATTTATAATAAAAAAAATCAAAATTATCACGTGAAGGATTTGTGGTCACTTTGAATTTCAGTGTCTTTTGCCAATCGCTTTATACTAAGGTATCCATGAATGTCGAAATGTAATGATTACGACATCTCGTTTCACTGTTCGGCACGATAAAAACAAAACATTTTGGTTGAAGCTGGCGTTATTGATTTTGCCCACTTTCTCTTTTTCTGCGTATGGAGCATGGTTTAACGAGCTGTTATTGGATAACACCATACGAGTAGTACATACTGCCTGAGTGAAGACAGTTTCATTTAATAGTTATCTATGTAAGCACGTCTTGAAATATGATTATGGACTTATGTATATAACTATGTACACTCGTGGACAAAAGAATAGCATCAAGTTTGGAACTTATGTTTTTTTTTAATTTTAATTTAAAATATACCCTTGTTATTGATTAAGTTAAGAGACAGTTTGGCCAGTTTTGACTATTTTTTACCTTTTTTACCTTATTACCTTATTACCTTACTTTTATTAGCTCGGGATGTAACTATGTAATATTGCCTAAAAGATGCAGCGATTTCTATTCTCAAGTTACATACCTGATGACAGTACGAATGGCAATTATAATAGGGAGGTTTTAATTTTTTAAACTGTAATTTTATTCATTTGTTTATTTAATGTTTATATAAGTATTTTTTATAAAAATCTAGCACATTACTATACTGCGGATATTTATGCGGAAAATTAAACCTAAAAATATCTACCTACACTTTATACACTACGGCGATTCATCTAAAGCCTTGTAACGACGTAAACCCCGTAAGATTACTTAATTTTGTCTGGAATACCCATAATGTGTTTATATTTACCGACTGTCTTCCACGCAGTTCTTAAAAGATCGCTCGACGACCTAAAATTGGCAGCTATAACTTCAACCATTTATAAACTATTGCTGTTTTTCCACAATCATTTTTTATAAAAAACGGCGTCAAGTACAATACAAATTGTTTAATATTATCATATTACATAGAATTGGATTTTAATTAAATTATTCCTTTCGTTTTTTTTTTTAATATTGTACAAAGTTTGAAACTTGGATTTATACGGTTTTCGTTAAAGTGGGAACAATATATTATAAAACAATAACTCAAATTAAATAACAAATAAAATAAACAAATTGTGAAAACTTGGCAAAATTTTTGCGACTAAAATTTGTTCGACCACTGTATTTATGTTAATATTATATAAACATTTTTTATTCTTTGTTTGTTAACTAACTTTATAAAAGTTTGGTTTTGTTTATGAATACATAATAATAAAATAAACAGAAAGACCCGCAATATATCAAAATAGATACAATTTCGTTTTGTAAATAAAGAGTTATCTGAATGATATCTGGAGATGAGTGGGGAATGTTACGTAATTTCGGGCAAAATCGGGTAATTCTCAAAAATGAGTTGGTTACCCTGATAAACATCCACCGTCTACATATAAAGGGCCCTACACACG
>NW_023458561.1:61510988-61514628 GCF_013731165.1 Rhagoletis pomonella | reverse complement strand
CGTGTGTAGGGCCCTTTATATGTAGACGGTGGATGTTTATCAGGGTAGCCAACTAATTTTTGAGAATTACCCGATTTTGCCCGAAATTACGTAACATTCCCCACTCATCTCCAGATATCATTCAGATAACTCTTTATTTACAAAACGAAATTGTATCTATTTTGATATATTGCTGGTCTTTCTGTTTATTTTATTATTATGTATTCATAAGCCAAACCAAACTTTTATAAAGTTAGTTAACAAACAAAGAATAAAAAATGTTTATATAATATTAACATAAATACAGTGGTCGAACAAATTTTAGTCGCACCAAATTTTGCCAAGTTTCACAATTTATTTATATTATTTGTTATTTAATTTGAGTTATTGTTTTATAATATATTATTCCCACTTTAACGAAAACCGTATAAATCCAAGTTTCAAACTTTGTACAATATTAAAAAAAAACGAAAGGAATAATTTAATTAAAATCCAATTCTATGTAATATGATAATATTAAACAATTTGTATTGTACTTGACGCCGTTTTTTATAAAAAATGATTGTGGAATGCTGTTTGTGTTGTTTATAAATGGTTGAAGTTATAGCTGCCAATTTTAGGTCGTCGAGTGATCTTTTAAGAACTGCGTTGAAGACAGCCGGTAAATATAAACACATTATGGGTATTCATGTAATCGCGTTAATGTCTCGTAACCACTTAAATCTCGTAAGTAAAATAAATTTCCAGACAAAATTAAGTAAACTTAAGGGGTTTCCGTCGTTACAAGGCTTTAGATGAATTGCCGTAGTGTATACAGTGTAGGTAGATATTTTTAGGCTTCATTTTCTGCATAAATATCCGCAGTCTAGTAATATGCTAGATTTTTATAAAAAATACTTATACATTAAATAAACAAATGAATAAAATTACAGTTTAAAAAATTAAAACCTCCCTATTATAATTGCCATTCGTACTGTCATCAGGTATGTAACTTGAGAATAGAAATCGCTGCATCTTTTAGGCGCATCAATATTACATAGTTACATCCCGAGCTAATAAAAGCAAGGTAAAAAAATAGTCAAAACTGGTCAAACTGTTTCTTAACTTAATCAATAACAACAAGGGTATATTTTAAATTAAAATAAAAACAAACATAAGTTCCAAACTTGCACCTATTCTTTTGTCCATGAGTGTACATACATACATAAGTCCCTAATCACATTTCAAGACGTGCTTACATAGATAACTATTAAATGAAACTGTCTTCACTCAGGCAGTATGTACTACTCGTATGGTGTTATCCAATAACAGCTCGTTAAACCATGCTCCATACGCAGAAAAAGAGAAAGTGGGCAAAATCAATAACGCCAGCTTCGACCAAAATGTTTTGTTTTTATCGTGCCGAACAGTGAAACGAGATGTCGTAATCATTACATTTCGACATTCATGGATACCTAAGTATAAAGCGATTGGCAAAAGACACTGAAATCCAAAGTGACCACAAATCCTTCAAGTGATAATTTTGATTTTTTTTTATTATAAATATAAAAGCAAGACACCTTTCAATTCTGGAAATCTGTTGTTATTCATTGCCTCGCAGATTTATTATTGGTAAATGTATGTATGTACATGCGTATGTTTGCTCATATGAACCATTTGCTGCACCCATTCAGGCACCTCTAATGAATTAGGCATTAGTTAGCTGAACTTTGTTATTTGTTGGCGATCGTTTTGGTGCTCTAATAAATACACATGTATGTACATAATTGTTCCACGCTTGTGCAATTACAGTATTACGCCGTAAATATTCATATTCCTGTAAATACTAGGCATCTACAGGAGCACCAGTTCGACAATTAATTTATGAAGCTCTTTCGCCTTTTACCTCGGTTACATCCTATACGGGCGACTGCATTGGGTCGCCGATGCAAATATGCTATACTTAATGTAAGTTTATCTTTCTACAAATTTTACATTTAAATATATCAAAACAATCACTTACTACACAAATTACGTTAAAATAGCAATTTCCACTGCAACTACTCCTTTTTTCTAAATTATTCCACTTTGTCTCGATGCAAATTAATTAAAAACACGTCTGCACCAAGTAAGCACAAGCAAAAGTCGAATTGGAATGATTTTAGGTTTGTTCCACACGAGCTCCCAAAACAACCCACAAACAGTGTTGCCACTTGAACATAATTTAAGGTACCAAAACGCCTACCAAATCAGTTTCTAAACTACCAAAATTTTTTCATCATTAAAACAAGATTTCTCGAGTTTGCGGGGTTTTAAGCTACACAAATTAGCAGTAAAAATTAAAACTACACGAAATATTGTTTACAGTATTGGTTAACCATTCATACCAATCTTTAAGATTAAACAAAAGAAATTCGGGCCTTTAAATAAAAGAATTAACGTATTGTATAAAAGCTTTTGTAAAATGTGTAAATACCCTTGAGACTGATTCAATTCATATCAAATTTTATTTTGTGTGTGAAAAAACAAAAGCAGACATTTTATGCATTTCAATAAAAAAAATTCCAAACTTGATTCAATTTGCATACACTCGCCCTTTTTTACCAACACACTCACACTTTGCAAATTGCCTATCGCCAATTTTTCTTTCAATTATAAGTAATTTCTCGTTAATTTGAACAGCTAATCGGTCATATCTTTGGGAAGTGAGTTCTTGGGAAGTTGGTTCTTGTTTATAGAAAATTGTCTGCTTAATAAAATATAGAAAAAATAAAGAAATCTTATACGTGTAAGCAAAGTGAAAGCAGTGTTTTGAACGCGTAAACGCAAATTAAGCGAACAAATTTTAATGTTCAATTTGGTTGTATTTGCAAAATATTTTTGCCTACTAAAAGCTTCATCAAACCAAATCATTTGAGGGATTCACACCGGTGTCGTAAGTGCCGTATTGTTGTATGTCGTAAGCTTTAAAAGCTTAAATAAATGCTTAAAGGACGTGAAACGACAACCAACTATTAACACTGCAAAAATTCATAATATGACTTTGATGGTACTTTTCGAGCCTCTTTAATATATTTTTAAGGCGTTTAAAGTTTACTATATACAACAATACGATACTTATGACACCGCTGTGAATACCCCAATTATTAATCAACAGAAAATTAAGCTGTGAAAAGCGATCTGGTAGCTCTGACAGAAGAGCAACTTGTCAGCACTAAAAATTTTTACATTCCATAACAAAAAATTTCCTTGTTTATTCAAGGAAGACAATTTCTTATCTATTAGTCCGCGTCTTATCAAAATAGTTAATAACCGCGGCGAAAGGTGACAAAAAATATGTCTATCTATAACGATCTTCCGGAGGTAAATGTATGCTTTTTAACTTAGTAAACGCAATTTATAAACATGAATTTTAGGAACATCCACGAAAACTTATACCCGAACTATGCCGGCAGTTTTACCATCTTGGGTAAGAGGAATCAATTATAAGTACATTTGTATGTATATTTATCAGTAATAAATTACTTCTAGCTGGGTAACCGGCACTGGAGGAGGTATGAGTATTAAATACAAGTAAGTATGCTCGAAATAATGTGACGAAATCTCATCTAATATCATTGATATTTCATGCAGCAATGAGATTTACATAGCGCCGTCCGGAGTACAAAAAGAGCGCATGCAG
>NW_023458561.1:61504374-61510888 GCF_013731165.1 Rhagoletis pomonella | reverse complement strand
GCAACAACGGTAGAAAATCGCGCTGGTCTTTAATCAGCCTTATCATGGGCTTCATTTTCCCCGAACCGGGTCATTTTTGGTTCCATGGTTTTACTATGGGGGATCACAAATTTTCGGGTGAATTTTTTTTCAGGCGAAACTCAGGATAAGGCAGAATATATATTTTTTTTTGGCTGACGGTGCTAGGTATTTTATTCAATAGCTTAATCAAGTTGAAATTGGTACAATACAAAATTCACTCGTCCGTGAATTAAAAAAAAAAATAAATAAAATTGAAGAAAAAATGTCTGCGCAAAGTTTCCGCAAGTTGCTATATGCGGTTTTGTTCAGCATTCGTCATCTTGAATTTCTTTAATTTGACTATGGATTTGTAATGAGTGTCGTTGAAAACACCTGAAAAGCGAATGTTGGCAAATAATTTGGAAATAGTGGTTGCTAAACTTTAGGTTTGTTCGTCGAAAATCCAGCAAGAATTATCCAACACTCAAAATATCAGAGAGTAAGAAAAAATTCTCTCAAATTCTCTCTCTCATGTTGAGAAACTTGCAAATTTCTGCACGAACGCAAATTTGCAGGAATTTGCAAGTTTCGCTGCCAGCTGGCGTCCACGGTTGCATTTCAAACATACAAAATTTTTATAGAATTTTTAAAATTCTTTCCAATGGCCAAAAACAGGATATACATGTATATTTCTTGTTGTTCTGACTTTCTTTAACATACATTTCAATTTCTTCATCGTACTAGCTGTCGGGTTTCTTAAATCGACTCTGGTTGCAATTGCATTCCGATTGCGAATACCATTTTTTTCAGCCGAATTAAGTTCAAATCATTGGAATTAACTAAATTAATTATATCAACAATTATTTACTTCCTTTTTTCATAAAAAAATCGCTCGTGTTTATAAATTTTTAAATTTAACGAACTAATTTATTCAAATTATTGTAGACAAAAATGCAACCATGCGCCACAACCACATGTTTTTCGTGTTTGCAAATTCTTGCTGGCAAAATTTTTTCCAGCAAGAATTTGCAACTTCTCTCCAAGAGAACTGTCACTTTGCTCTCACAATTTTTGAGTGTTGGATAATTTTTTGGTCTGCACGAACGCGATTTGGGCAAAAATCGTGATAATTCGTACAAATTCGTACAAATTTTTTGCTCGACGAACAAACCTTTTATATACATAAGGTCCGTTCAATAACTTTTCCAGTAAGTACTTGCAGCGAGAGCGTGAAAGAAAAATAGAGAGTAAAATTGAGAGCAAGAGAAAATTTTCAGAAAAAGTTATTGAACGCAAAACTAGTAAACATTTGCAATTTAAGCCATTTTGATAGTTTCTGACGGTTAAGTTTTGACGCGCAATTTTCTGTTTAATTGGAAATAGTTTCCATCGTCATAAAATTAAAAAAAATATACAATAGATCTAAATTTTTCATCCATATTTTCATTTCACTAATTATGTTTCACCAAATCATCCTCTTAAACAGTTTGTTTACAGTTGATTTTGAAACATAACCTTACTTTTTGACTCCTCCAAATTCCTGCTAGTAAAATTTTTACTTACAAGAGTTTGCAGCTCTCTCGGGTTGTTACGCTATCGAATTTGCTCTCTCTTGCAAATATTTTGGGTTATTGAATGCATTTCCAGTAAAAACTTGCAAGTACTAGTAACAATTCGTAAAAATTTTTTGATCTTGAATAGACCTATAGTTTGCATGATGTTTTTGAGGGGATAAGGACATTTAAAGTCCGGAATCAGCCAAAAAGGCGGCTGGTGGCAGCTGATTTGACTTTTATCTAGTTGTAAAGAGTGTATACTGATATAAAGTGCTCCGTTTGGAGAGGTGTGGAGCTTTTTTTGTAGACCTGTTAACCCTTTGCTGTCCCTGTGCATCAAATGATACGAATGTTTTGCGAATGCGAATGTGTACATGTGCAGAGAAGTCTGTCTAACCAGGGTGCGGACAATAACCGGCTTTTAGCTTTAGGCGCTAAATGGTTAAGTAGTATATCAACGAACATTGATGGGCCTTCAACAAGTACTGCTAAAAGTCTTATAATCAACCTGGAAATAATTTTAGATTCCTCCTTTTCTCTGGGGCCATCAAAAAATGTGAAATTAAAGCCCAATTGAAGGCCTACCCTAAAGAAAAACGAGCTCATCTCGGTGAAAATCTTCTCGATTGGTGGAAAACTAAACTAAAATACGACAAATTGACAGATCTGGTCCGCAAATATTTGAGCGCTCCACCCACCAGCGTTCCAAGTGAGCCAAGTGAAATCGCCTCATGGGAGAAAAGGCAGAAAAATTACGTTTTTTTTTTTTAAAGAATATGCCCCTTTTGAACTTTGACTACTAGATTAAAACACTGTATAGGTTAATCACTCGTTCAATGTTCTAATAATTTATAAAATTTTTAAGTAATAAAAACGATGACTTAAGTTGATTATAGCTTTTTTAATGTTATTCCTAACATACGCATTTGCATTAGCACATTCGCATTCCAAAAATTCGCATTCGTGAATGTGAAAAATATGACATTCGAAACATCTCTAATACGAACGCATTTGATTCGATTTATAATCAAATACGTTATACATACTTCATATTCATCTCCTCTATTCGACCTTCAACAAAAAACAATACTTCATAACTTTGCTCTTTTCTATTAGCTAGAGTATTCAAAGATCAACGATTTAAGTTTGTTTCGTTTCTGAGAGTAAATAAACATTAAAAATTAATTGCGAAATCTGTACGTATGGACATACATATGTACAATGTAAGATTTTCTATGTGCAAGTGCACAATTTTCTGTAGAGCTTGTTTTATTTTTATAAAACAATGATAAGGGTACTTACCATGCAAGCTAGGAACATTTGAAGGTTGTGAAGTTAAGCAAAGCTGAGAATCAAGCAGATGATCTCTATCTGCACACCGAAGTAATGTACCAGCACACATGTGTGTAGTGGTTCTAGGTTAGGGATGACAAAAAAAAAATCGATTAATTAATCATATGCAAAAACAAAAGCTTTGATAAGCGTTTTGTTGTTAAGTCGTTGCATTTCTCGGTGGCTGTCGCACCAGCTATTGAAAAAAGGCGCTCATAGACACCGAGATACCAACTAAATGACAGTATTTTTTCGAAAGTCCGTAAAGTTTATAAGTAAACAGTTTTCATGTCCTCCCAAGCATCGATGATATTCCGCTTTGGTTCTAGGGCTTGACAATTTAAGTAAAAACTCATTTCATCTTGTGGGTGACCCAAATTATCAGGACGGAAAATAACCATTATTTTTGAAATTTTAAATTTTAAGTTATAATCGCCGTAAAACGATTTTTATTTATACCCACGTATTTGTTTTCGTACGTCCAACTGTAATTTACAATTTTTATTTTTCGAGTTTAACCAATAAAGATTAAAAATAATAATTAATATTTGAGTTTTAATTTTTCGCTCAAAGGTAATTATTATTACTTGATTTTTTTTTTTTGATCAAAAATAATGATTATTTTATGATTTCTAATTTTTCGCTCACAGATAATAATTATTATTGAATTTTATTATTTTTTCACTTAACAATAATGATCATTCCAAAAGATCAGAAGCTATGCCAGCGTGGTTTCTGCCATATCCTTTTCGGAGGTAGCGACACCCTAATTAAAGGAATAAGACTTAAAATTTTCAGGTAAAATTTTCAGTAAGTAGCGTCTATATAGCCTTTTCTATTTTATAAATAATCATTATTTTTAAGTGGAAAAATAAAAATCAGTAATAATAAATAAAAATGATAAAATAATCATTATTTTTGATCGAAAAAATAAGAATCAAATAATACCGTTGAGTAAAAAAATAAAAATCATATTAGTTTAGGGCGAAAAAAATTAAACTCATAAAATAATGACTAAATGCTGATTTAAATTATTTTACACAAAATGATTACCGTCCCTGAAAATTATCATATTTTCGTCTTCGTTTATGTACAAGAGATTTATGAGTGGCCCCAAGATCGACATCATTTTCTACTGATTCTAGTGACGACTCGCCACCCGTTTCCATAAGATCACCTGGGCACATCATTTAAGCTCGCAAGAACTTCATTACTGAGGCCAATGGGAACGGATGTTTGAAATGAATTTTTTTGAACCTCGGGTCGAGTAAAGTTGATGCAGCTAACAAAAAACGATGTTCGATGGATGGATTTTAGACAACTAGAAAATTCATATTTCTTGAAAATATTTTTACAATTAATTTATAAATAATCGTTTAACGAAACACAAAACTACGATTCAATTAAATGGTAAATTGAAACAAGAAAAAAATCGATTATTTTAATCAAATGAATAATCGCTGCCATCCCAATTCTAGGGTTAATGTCACAAAAATGTTGTACATACTGTTATTTCAGTTATGTATGTACACTTGCATGTACATATATTACATACATGTATTTATAGTGCATTACAAAAGGCTTAGATTTTAAGTCTGCACTGGCAGGCGTCAAGCCTCTTGACCTTGCATATGATGCTCTCACCTTCATACAACAGAGCATTCATACATTTACAATTGCTATCTTCGTACAAAGCATCCTGACTACACATTTCGAGAGTGTCTTATACAAAAAAAAAAATTAAAATATTTGAAATAGATGCATATCGTCGTTTGAAGTACAAAACCGCGTATCAACAAAATGCAAAACCGCGTATGTGAGGTCGCATAAATTATTTTCTAGAGAGCAAAAACACTGATACTTCAAAATGGGTATCTTTTTTAACCGACTTCCAAAAAAGGAGGAGGTTGTCAGTTCGTCGGAATATTTTATTATTTTTTTTATTTATTTTTACTTTTTTTATTTTTATTTTTTTTAATTTTTAAAAATTTATTTTTTTTTTATGTATGTTACCGCGAGGTTGTCAGTTCGTCGGAATATTTTATTATTTTTTTTATTTATTTTTATTTTTATTTTTTTTTAATTTTTTTTAATTATTTTTTTTTTATGGATGTTACCGCATAACTTTGGACCACGTCAACCGATTTCATCGAAAAGGTAGTGTCTCAGAGGTGGTCCCATACTAATCTGGTTAAGATCCGATCAGTGGATCATGAGATATATATATATATATATATATTTATATGAGAGTTGAAGTCGGTTTTTTTTTGCTAAAAATTATTTGTTTATAAGGCAATCGCATTTCTGGCTAGCATATTTCAGCACGAATGGATAAGGATTTAGCTATGAGCTTGTGTGACCAAATCCAATTTTTGGCAGCATATGTCAGTTAAGCGGTTTTGCAGAATGACGATATGCGGTTTTGTACTTTAAACGACGATATGTACATCACTCAAGTGAAATTTCATAAAAGCGAGGTGTCCCGGAATATAATAT
Organism: Rhagoletis pomonella; assembly: GCF_013731165.1. NCBI lineage: Eukaryota > Metazoa > Arthropoda > Insecta > Diptera > Tephritidae > Rhagoletis > Rhagoletis pomonella. The sequence continues at coordinate 61,505,504 of NW_023458561.1, read as the reverse complement.
TTCATAAGGCAGTGTCACACGATTGGTCATTTGCCCAAAATTTGGTGCAAATCGTATCTTGTGATTGAACAAATATTTTTCTTTATCCCAATAACGAAAAACATTTTTTTTTTTTTCAAAATTTACAGCGGAAGTTCGCTGTATTATACCAATCGCGTGACAACAAAAATATTGCCGTACCAATTTTTTTTGTATTTTGTACCGATAGGAAAAGTTCTTTCAACATCTAGCGAAATTTGCTGTTTCAAAAATTTATTTTTATTTGTTTTGTATTAACTAAAATACACAGTGAATTGAAAATGTTTACATACACCCATATTCTAGAGATTTGAATCGTGAAATCTATGAAAATGTGATCACTGGATCCGAATTGCTACGAACGTAGCATATAATTTGAATGCGTACGTAGCATTCGGATTCAGTTATACGATGAATTCAGTGATAGCCCTGAATGTTAATTTATTGACCTTTTTTTATATATTTTACCTTATCAAGGTGGTGTCAAACTTGTTTGTATAATTGGACTTTTAGTTTTATCGCAAATTGGTTTTACAAGTAAAATTTTTATTTTTTTCTATAAAGATATTGTCCAAGCTTTAACCATATGCAATGAAAAAATTACTAAAAACCACGGCAATTTTTTAACCGCTTGAAATTTGCATTTCTTATGTTATGATATGTTATGTTATGTTATGTTATGTTATGTGTCTTATGTGTTTCCTTTCTTTAATTATGTATTTTTAACAAATTGTAAAATGCCGATTGGCGTAAAATTCACAATAAATAAATTAAAATGATCTAAAGGTTCAGAATAAAAAGTTTGAAATTTTAGTAAAAATTCGTTGAATTTTCCTAAATTTTATATAAAGTTTGAAACTTTGATTTATATGATTTTCGTGCAAGCTTGGACTGTATTTTTATAGAAAAATAACAAAAAAATTTAACTTGAAAAACATTGCGAATATTTAAAAATTCAACACGTGAACACTTGATTGAGTCACTGTATATGCACATACATATTTACATACGTGTGTGTGTGTGTACATATACAGTTGTCCACAAAATAATAGGAGTGCGATATTTTGACCAGTTTTGGCTATTTGTCTTTTGTTTATTTAATGTTTATTATT
>NW_023458561.1:61471661-61504274 GCF_013731165.1 Rhagoletis pomonella | reverse complement strand
TGAAAAAATAGAAAAGGTGTAAAGAAGAAACTCGAACAAAGTGGCTGAGAAAAAGAAATTGAACAAATGAGCGGAGTGAAGTGTGTGTGAGTGGGAGAAGTGGAACAAACGGAATTGTGAAAGAAAACATAAAAATAACTATTCCAAATGCAGGAAGCGTCAACAAAATGGATAATAAAACAATACAATTGGATTTCAAATTACTGGTAATTAAAGATTGCATTAAAAAAAACAACATCGCATTTAATTAAACAGCTATTTATCATAAAATTGTAGATATACAATTAAAACAACTACATATGTAGGCTGACCGTATAGCGAAAGCTACACATAGTATGTAGAGCGCGCTAATAAAAAATGAGTACAGCATAATTAAATCAGTAAATAATCTAAATGCATGGTACAACTATTATGTGGGTAGAAAATGTAATTGCCCTAACCCCATTCACCAACTTCTATAAAATATATAATTGAAATCGCAAACATGTTTAGGTAGTCCTCTTCTTCCTGATTAAGTTTATTTTTCGTTTTCCAAAATTAGCTGTTAATAAATGATTTATCTTGCTGTATATGCACGTATGTATGCTTTAAATTAAAACAGTGATATCAACGTAATTTTCCCTAAAGTTGGAAAGATAAGTAAATATGCCAGAAATATCAATGTTTTTTACCAGCTTTTATTAAGTTTCACCTGTGTGCAATCAAATTTTGCAATCAATTTTTAACAAACTTCCCGATGCGCTAAAGACTTTCAAACTGAGCTAAGAACCCGCAGGCAATGCGATATGAAAGATGTATTAGAGCTTAAACAGACGGCAGCGTTGATCCGGATCAACTCTGGAGTTAACTGCAGTTGATCCGGATTAAGTCCCAGTTAATCCCGATCAATGCTGCCTTCTGTTTAAGCTTTTAATGCACTAGGTATGATATTTGAAAATCCAGTTTTTATTCGATATGCTGGTCATATACAATAGCACCGCCCAACTTTGCCATTTCATGAAGCATCCTTCCCCTTCGGCCCCACCCCAGAATGTTTTACAAATATGTATGTAAGTAAACATTTCCCACAATTTTCCTCGAAATTTCAAACTTGCATACTCGAAAATTTTCTAGAAATTCTGAATAAAAATTTTTAAATTTTGATGAAAATTTTTTGAATTTTTTTTTAACTTGAATGGGCTACAAATCTGCATTTTCGAAAATGTTATAGAAATTCTGAAAACAAATTCTGATATATAATGATTTTTGTTTTAATTTTTGTGAATTTTATAAAAAGTGTGAAACTTTGATTTATTTGGTTTATATTATAGAATGGACTATATTTTCATGAAAAATTCATGGAAAAAATTGTTCATGACAATTATTGAGAATAATATATTAGAAAAAGATGTACACTTTCATTTGTCGCCTGGTGTACATACATATATATGGGGTTTTTTTTTTTTTTTTTTTTAGATTGGCGCTTACACATATGTTAGTGTTTGGCCGAGCTTCTCCTCTGACTTGTGGCGTACGCCTTGATGTTGTCATACAAAACGGAGGGACCTACAGTTTTACGCCGACTCCGAACGGTGATTGTATTTGTATGAGAAGCTGTTTTTCATGACAGAAATATACTCGAAGGTTTGCCATTGCCTGCCGAGGGACGAACGCTGTTAAGCAAAACCAGGGCTTGAACCCAGGTGCTGGTGAGTGAAAGCGCGCACTGCTTACCACTACACCACAGCGGCCGACTCCTACAGCCCATATAATTTAAATGTGTTGATTTTTACTTTTTCCATATAAGCATGAATTTCTTATGAAGCAAAATACAAAATGCAAAAGGAACCCAAAAAAAAAACTTCAAAAATCAACAGGATTTTTCAGTTTGTTAAAACTTTCACTTCATTACACCAAAAATGTGTGGGCTAAAATACTGTCCAGAAATGTTCTAAAAACTCGAGATTTTTATGAAAATCTTGTTTTAGTCACTGAATGAATATGGACTTACATACATACATATGTTTGTACCATAATAGGCTGGCGCTTACACATATCGCACCCGATCTTCAAAAATTACACTTTCGTCAGAAAATGCGAAAAATATTTCGTAGCACATGCTAATCATATGGGCAAGGGTCTTTACCTAAGGTTTTTTGAATAAATTATAACAAAAATTTGCTTCACCTTTTGCTGAAATCTCTGAGCACATTTTTTAGTGCATAATTTTAAAAATTCCAAATTTTGAGTTGTGTCACTTTTGAAGATCGCGTGCGACATGTCAGTGTTTGGCCGAGCTTCTCCTCCGATTTGTGGCGTGCCCCTTGACCTACGCGCAGTGTTCAAACCCGGTTCAACAAAACAGCAAAAAATAAGAAAAAGTGTTCTCTAATAGCGGTCGACCCTCGGCAGGCAGTGGCAAACCTCCGAATGCATTTCTGCCAAGAAAAAGCTTCTCGTAAAATCAATTTGCCGTTCGAAGGCGGCGTAAAACTGTAGGTCCCTCCCTTTGAGTAACAACATCAAAACACACCCTACAAAAGAAAAGTGTAAGTGGCAAAACATTATTATGATATGTACATACATACATATGTAATATAATTTGTACTCGTAAGGTTTCAAAAAGAGTTCCAAAAAATTATGGAAGCTTAATTCCTGAATGCCAAAATGAAACAAAAAACTAAATAAGAAATCAATTTTTCGCTAAAAATTATTACCGGTCGTTCATCGTTACAACTAGAGTAACTTTCCAGTAACTTCCTCCTCTAATCGTCACTTTTCGCTGTGTTCAGAGAGGAGAGTGAGTAGTACATGTCTAACCCCACCTCATCAAAATCAAGCTTAATTTGACTGTTTTAATTCCATTTGCTAGGTCCCCATTGAATCCAGCGGGCTTAGTACACATGCACACACACATAAACGTACATTTATATATATGTATGTACGTACATATGTACACCATATTAAAAATGAGAATATTGTGCACCGCCTGCGCCATTGCCGACAGACACACCTTCACCTAAACGTATACATTTCCGCTGCTCTTGATAGCTACCGCGGCACAGTCGATGCCAAAGTCAACGCTACGCTGCGTAATGTGCTTGTATTAGTCGCGCGCCTGCGACGACTGCGCTGCCGTCCCACTTTAACCCCCAATTCGCGTCCCAATTCTCTCACTCTGCCAGTTTATCCTCCATGTGGTGTAGCGCAAATTCAAACTGTCTATCTGCCATTTCTGCCTCTGTTCTGTTATTTTTCGATAACGAGTAAGAAGAGCACACGGCTGCCGAAAGCTCAGCGTAATTTAAACTCTCGCCGCCGCTGGTGCTGATGTTTCTGCTTGGACTTACTGGTGGAGTGGCAGCAACGGCACAGTCTCAGCTTCAATACAACGCCAAATAAATCGGCATCTACATACATATGTATGCACATTGAATAGACCCCTTGCCTGCCTGCTCGACGGGCTTCTCGCTAGATTGTCTGTTTGCCTACTTTCCGGCTAGTTCGCTTGGGTTGTACGTGTATTTTATTGCTGCTATATATTCACAAAGCTATGTGTAAATATGTATAAATGTACCTACATACATATGTATATAAATATGCTGATACATATGTATATATGTATGTACATACGTACACAAATATATACATATATATCTGTGTATCCGCCGATTTTATCGCTGCGTTGTTTTACCTCCCTGCTGTTAAGATGTATTTTATTTGTTGTAACAAAATGTTTATTTTAATTTTTATTAATTTATAAGATTACTGCATGAACAAATAAATATGTATATTCCCATACAAAATGTAGTAAAATTATCCGTACCCTAATAATAATAATAGATTGGCACTTACGCATACATATGTTTGTTAGTGTTTGGCCTAGCTTCTCCTCCGATTTATGGCGTGCGCCTTGATATTGTCGCACAAAGGGTAGAGACCTACAGTTTTACGACGACTCCGAATGACGATTGTATTTTTATGAGAAGCTATTTTTTATGGCAGAAATACACTTGGAGGTTGGCTATTGCGTTTATTTTTTTAATTTATTTTTAATTTTTGAAGTTGGTCGGAAACCGGTCTTGAACCCTGGCCCTGCAAAATGGCAGCGCGCACTGCTAATCATTACACCAAAGCGGCCGACGTAACTTCTTACGTTCCCACCACAGTCGGGTCTACGTAACCGGAACGACCCAGATTAATATTTGACCAAGGACTGTCACTCCAGCAACACTCCCCAAAAACTCTTTGAGGAACTTGTATGCTGCTACAACAAGAACAACAACGTAACTTCTTATTACTCGTAGATACAGTGTCGTACAAAATATTAGTAATTACTAAATTTAAAGACATAGATTAGGATACCTCACGTGATAGATAATTTGGTCAACTTAATCACTCCAAACCGTCACGCGTAAACCGAGACGAAAATATTAAATATTAAATATTTTGTTTTTGTTATTTTCTGGTCTACATAGTAACGATTTGTTTTGAAATATTTTTTTTATTGTTTTCTTCAATTGTTTCAAGCTCTATAAAAGTTAAAAAAAAAAAATCAGTTAATACTTAAATTTACCTTTTTTGCCACTGAAAACCACCGCGTTAAATAAATTTCCATTCTACTTAATTAACTTCGAATTTTTTTTTAGTTTTCTTTTGGAAGCAGAAATGCATACATATATCTAGATGCATTTCTGCATCATAAAGAAAAAAAAAATCTTACCTACGTTTTTTGGTGGTTAGGACTCGATATGTAAATAAATAAATAAATAAAGTTTTTTGTTGGGAGCGGGAGTGGAACAAGAGTGGAGCTAGAGCGAAGGGATGAAAAAAACCTTTGCTCCAAAGCCCTGGTTATATGGAAGAAAATGCGTAACACAAAAAAAATCTAAAAAAGTATCGGTAATTTTTAGCGACTTGAAACTTGCACTAAAATTGAATAGGCTACAAATCTGCATACCCGAAAATGTTCTAGAAATTCAGAATAAAAAAATTTAAATTTATGTAAAAAATATTTGAATTTTTGTAAATTTTTTATACATATGTACTTATGTATGTATGTTAAGTTGAAACTTTGATTTATATGGTTTATATTACAGAATTAACTATATTTTCATAAATAATTAATGAAAAGAATTTTCCGTGAAGATAATTGTGACAAGGTGTACACTAACATTTGACACCGACTGTGTGCAAGTCGGATTCCTATAAGGTAAGGGGTAGCAATAGTACAAAAATAAAAAATGTCATGGTTTGGTACAAAAATGTCAAATTTCATTTTTTTTTTCTCATATTATGAAGACCGAATCGCGATTAAATGCTGATACAAACGGTGGAACAGTGAAGCATAATTGCCAATTATGCCGGAAATTCAATTAACCGAGTTGAATGATACCGGGAAATTTCCGAGTGTATGGTTGAAATAAGCGGGTTAACTATTTAAGCTGTTGGCAATCAATCGGGGCACACTGGTAAATGCAGCTTGGAACACCTGGCACGCATACATATGTATGTATGTACTTAAGTAGATGACTACCACTGTATGTATTCGCAGAGTCTAAACTCGTATTTACATTTAATTTAAAATGAATCGCCAGTAAAGTGTATGTGCGTGTGTATGTAAATCTTTATGTGTTCAAATATGTAAATAAGTATTTATGTATATCTGTATGCACATATTCATAGATTGCATATTTCGGCATGTATGTAGATGCCACAACTGCGGCTATGTTTCTCTCTAAAATAGCAATAAAGCCAAGAGCAACAAAAAATCGAAAAACAACCACGCGGCGAAGGCAGCTGAGCTGCTGACGACTACGTCGAGGCCGAAGCTAAAGTTAACGTAAACGCTGCTTTAACTTTAGTGAGGAGCAGCGTTATCGACGTCTATTACAAAAATTCACACGGAAGAGGAGGCAAAGGAAACAGAACAGAACAAAACTTGTGCTGCTGCAGTGGTACGAGTGGCAGCCAGTTGGCCAGGCTAGTGAACCAACGATAAAATACAAACTAAATGTGGTGGTGGTGGCAGTGGTGACGTTGGCTTTGGCAGCGAGTGAATAAGAATTTAAGAATGAGAATAGAGTAGAGCAAAATAGTAGAAAGAATAAACGAAATACATACATATCCATACATATCCATATGTATGTATATCCATGTTTGTATGTACGAATATTTAAGTAGTATATAGTGGGTATATGGAAACACTCAGATACTTAGGCATATTCAGGGCCGGCCGCAGGATTTCTCTTTGGGGGGCACGGCCGGTTTTATGCAAAGCCATTCGTAACAACCAAGAATTTCATTATTTTATTTAGAGTATTCAGCATAAAAAGCAAAAAAAAAGTCACATGCAATTCACCGAGGTATAGATAAAGATTCTTTTAAGTCAACATTATCATCCAGATTGCGATGAATATTGAGAAAAGTTAGCCATTGTGTGCTCGTTATCTGCCATGCCCTGCACATGCATGATGATATTCATTGAATTATTCTGCCAACTAAATAGGTGGGCGAAGGATGTTATGGACCACATAAAGAAAAATTTCTGTAGAAAAAACGGAAATATGAAACATACTTATTTTGGTACGGCAAATGTTAAAGCTGTTTTTGATAGACTTTTATGTGCTGATTACGAATCCGTAAGCATAAAGTTTCCATCAGCTCCAGATTAAAAAAAAAAACCGTGGTCAAAGTATCACAAAATCACGTTTCTGTGCAAGATTTGAGAAGCTCTAGCAAAGAAACAAACGGTGATAGAACCTTCCGGGCCTAAATTAAAGCTAGAACTCTCACCTACTATCTCTGAAAATACCATTCCTGCATCTTCACTTGATGGTCATTTAGACATTTGTTATGTACTTTTATTTGTTTTTAGTTTATTTTAGAAAAAATGAGGAACAAGTTGAATATAATTTTTGAACATTGGTAATTATGGTACTCCAACTGTACATCGAATTCTTCTACATAAATATATCATTCTCATGATTCCAGAAAATTATAAAAATAATAAAATATTACCCGTCATCGATTCGCCACTTCTCTGCTCGCTATATTTGAGTTCCGGTCGCTTAAAGAAGAATTTTGCATGTGAAAGCAACAACAAAGTTAGCTAGCACGGATATACGAGAGCGAGTTATGTTGTACCTCATTAAGTTCGTTCGTTTCGCCTCTCGCTTGACGGTTGACGAATCAATGACGGCTATTACAAAATTATTAGAACCAATAGCTGACACTACGAAAATACAAATAAGCCACAGTACTCGCTAGTGTAATTATTTAATATTGTATGTTAAAAAAAAATAGATAATAAGCATTCAAAACCTAAAAAATACATCTTTAGAACAAAAAACGTGTAATGTGCAAATATAGGACTTAACATAAAACATAAGTTTCATTAACTAACGCAATCCTTTCATCAAAATCCAATGCATACTATAATCTCTTTTCAAATACAATATTTGACTGCAATTTTTTTTTATATATATTTATTGGTTTCCCTTCACAGAGTTCATTTGTGCTTGGATCGCTATTTTAAATGACTGTCGCTTTTTTTAAATTGGTGGTAACCATTAGCCGCTGAATACCTTAATTGCAAGGCAAACCAATGTTGTTACCATTAGGCTATTTTACTAAAAAAGTTCCACGGATATCTTAAAAAATTTTTTTGTTGTTATTTATGGCCATTTAACAATTATATTCCACAATTTTTATTGAGCCACTTCTCCTCAAAAGACTTCTTCACCGGGGTCACTGGTATTAGAAACGGCCTCAAGCTCAATAAAAATTGTTGTGACGTTAAAGTATTTTTTACCATTATTATCTTAAACTAAAATTTTTATTCATTTTTCCCTCTAACAGGGGGGTTTGATCACCCAAAAGCCCCCCTTGCGGCCGGGCCTGGGCATATTGTACATATGTATGTATGTATGTAGAATATGTTAAAAATAAGAGAAACCCAAACAACGTAGAAGAAGAAATGAATGGAGCAAGTTGGAGAGTGGAGTGTGGTACATACATACATACATACATACGTACTATATAAACGCATACATATCTACATCCATATTTACCTCTGCATACACTCACACTAAGCACATAGTAAATGCAATTAAAGTGTTGTTATTTTTTTGTTTGTTTTTCATACGTATTTCTTGTGCTTTCCTCCGCGACGTTTTTGTTTCTTCTTGGCTTAATTAAATCCCCTTTTAAGTTTCACAATTTAAATTTTTATCACTTCTAATTGAATTTATGTGTTTGGGTATGCAAGAGTCGGGCAAAACGACAACCTCATATATGAACTTAAAAATGGACGAGGATTTGCGACTTAATTGCATACATTTTGATAACTTTTTGTTGTATCGATTCTTAAAAAATCATCGCACTAAAATTGAGGTAAGTGTATTGCAGCACCATACAACTTTGCTTTTGGGATTCTAGAGTGGTAGCAGTTAAATCGCGGATGTCGATGACGACTTATGTATGTAATTTCGACGGTTTCGGGAACGATTCCATGGACTGTAATATTGTATATGTATTTTTCCATCAAGAATAACACGGTGCAATTTTATACACAAACAAAAAATAAAAATAATATATTCGCGAAACAAGTGGCCAAAAATATCTAGTAGTTTTCAGTTTTTCTCTCTGGCGTCAGGAATTTTCTTAAAAAGACTCTGAAATTTTAAAGACATTATTGATTAAAAAAAAAAAATTTTTTAACACTCAGTGCAATGTATAATAGCAATATGGGTGCCATATAAAAGATAAAATTCTGTAGAATTTAAAAAGTTTAAATTTGAAAAGGTTCTTTTAAACTTTTATCCTTGAAAGTTTGCAATATGGCATTTTGAAAAAATTTTATGTTACGGACTAATATACAGAGGATCACATCCTCGAATCTCGCCCTTCCAACTATATTAGCTTAGAAAAATAAAATTAATTAAAAGTGCATTTTCAGTACCTATTCGTTCCTGTGAACTAAGAGACTTGATTTTTTAAATCTTATTATTTTACATTGCACTGAATTCTTTTGAATAATTTTTTGAACTAGTCATAGCTTTGAAATTTGAAAATCCTTTAAAAAAATCCTGACTTCAGAGAGAAAAACTAAGAATCCAGTTTCATAATATCTGGTCCAAAGTTTCGCGAGCATATTGATTGTTTCGTGAGTTTTGAGATTTCTTGGTTTTTGTCGCACGGTGTAATCGTTAAATTTGGATATTTATTTTTTCGGTGAAATTAAATCGTTTTATTTTTTTGAGATTTTTATTTATTTTTCGATCAAAAATAAACATTATTTTGGATTTTTATTATTTTCGGTCTTTTTTAACCGTTATAATGGAGACTGCGTTTTTATGACCTATTTACATATTTTATGATCTAAAAAATTAAAGCTGAAAATAACGGTTAAATATAGAAATATTACCGGAAAAAAAAAAAAATAAAAAAGGCGATAAATAAAAATCCAAAATTAACGGTTGAATTTGAAATGTAGAAATCCAAAGTAGAAATCCAATTTTAACGATTAAATTATGATTTTTATTATAAGGATCATAATCGGTACGGTCCCTGGGAAAAGCTCTACCGCTGACGTGAAGAATAAGAGGCAATTCGCAAAAACTTTGTTCCCAGGTTATCAGCTTACCGTATACATATGCATTTGTCGAAGGTAATGCTCATAAAAAAAAAAAAAATATTAACAAAATCGGTTTTCAAATCGATTAAGGCTCAAATTTTGGCTCCCAAATTATGGTTAATATGTATTTAATTTATAATTCCTTTATTTAAGTAACTTATTTAAATCTTAACTTTGCAAATTACATATGTACTACATTGTGGCATCACCGTTTTGAATTGTGCCAATTTAGTGATGCACTTGTTAAAAATATCCTCATTTTTATTATTTGTCGAAAAGACTTGCAAAACACTTGTTCTTCTATTTGTATGTGCGTTTGTTTATTGGACAACTGGCTTGCAGTCGATGTATGTATGTATGTGTGTGTATGTTTATACATAGATACGTGTGCTTTAATGTATGTATGTAACTATTTACGTTTACATAAATATATAAATATGTACATACACTGGAGGAAGAATTAATAGAAACACCACATTTTTATCAGTTTTGGGTTTTTTTATTTTGTTTATTTATTGTTTATTAATTTTGTATAGAAGTCTAGCTTATTAGGTATGTAGCAAACAACATATAAAGCAACATTCTAAACTTTGCAAAAAAAAAATCTAATAATTTTCATGGAGATGTCGTTTTAGGCTTTTTTGCTGACCGATTGATTCTTCCTGTCCTTTTATATATAATATGGAAGTACCTTTAAAATAAAAAAAATGTCACCAAAATTTCAAACTTTTTATCCAGAATTTTGAATAAATTTTTTGCTGACGGTGCTAGGCATTTCCTTCCTTAATGTGTATACCGTAAACTAAAAAGAAAATTAACGGTATTTTGTAGGAATTGGAAACTCATGCCCGCCTGCAACAATCAATTTTAAATTTATCGGTTAAGATTTAAAATTACACAATTTTGTTCGGAAAATTTGTCATTTTAAATTTTAACAGTCTGATAAGTTTAAAAATTTATTGGTTAAATCGGGCATCAATGTATCCTACTAAAATTTAATGGCCATAAAACTGAATTTCTAAAAATTCAGAATAAAAAGTTTGAAAATTTGGTGAACATTTGTTTAATTTTTGTACAAAGTTTGAAATGTGCATTTATATGACGTTTGTTAATATAATGAGCAAGACTTCTATTGAAAATTATTGAAGATTAAACAAAGACAAAATATTCAAAACTGGTCAAAATGTCGCGTTTCTATTAGTTCTTCCACCAGTGTATGTGTGTATCTATGTAGCTATGTATTTGGTTGGTTTGTTGGCGCGCTGCTTTAAAGTAGTGTGACCGCTTCTAAAAATGCACTGCCCCACTTCCCACTCAAATGAATAATAAACGAAAAAAAAAACAAGAAGCTATAACTAGAATAAGAGAAAATCCTCAACTGCACAAACGCAGCTACAGCTATCGCAGCAACTATTGCATATAAAAACATATAAAATTGCATACATACACACATCATCCATACTTGTTTCTTATGTACATATGTACTACATAATGATGCACCGTTGAGTACAGCAACTTATTTGAAAGATATTAAATAAATTGATAATGCAGTTCAGTTAAGGTGGTGCACTCACCTTTGAAAATACATAAACCGTTAGCCATGTTTATATGTACACGAAAATTGAATATAAAATGCTTTACAACAAATCTGTATTATTTAAACATTTTTATTAATTAAAAACGATTGAAAGAATTCAAATATCGCAAAGAAAGGATACATTTTTCCGTTTTAGGTTTACATTTTTTATTGGATTCCGAATGACTTTTTTATTGCTCCGATGAAAACTAATCCAAAAGAAAACTAATGGATAGGGTTGAGTGTTGTCTTACACGACATGTATTTGCATATGTAAATGCTACTTTTTTGCATCTACTCCTATGTACCATATGTATATTAGAACGCATCAGAAAAGTAGCATATGCAAATATGTACATACTTATCGTGTAAGAGCGCTATTAGTGTTGAGATGATGTGAGATGGCATCATTGTGTCCATTTCGTAACTGGATCCTGGTGTATTAACGTAGCCTGCACACCACAGAAGAATAGTCTGAAGTTTTCTCTAATTAAGGAGCAGCCTTGCTGCAGAGTATTTCTCCGATAATGTTTAGTTCATTGTTGGACATCTAAGATACCTAGTACATACATACATATACCTGCCAATTAGGATACTGTTAGTACAGGGACCGGAAGGGTTTTGATATTTATAAAAACATCATAATTTAACCGTTAAAACTGGATTTAAACTTTTTGCGACGAATTTTAACCGTTATTTTATGATTTGATTTTTTCGCTATTTTTTCGATCGACTTTCGATCGATATATTTAATATTAATTTTTTCAATCATATAACTGTTGTTTTTTTAAATTAAATTATTGAAAAAAATATTAAAATTTAAATAACCATTTTTTTCGAAAAAATAAGTAATAAAATAAAGATAAAATTTTACCGAAAAAAAATCCATTTTAACAAATGCCTTGTTCGAAAATCTTTAAATAACGATTTTGCGATGATGTCAAAATAAAAATTTTGATATTTAACGATTATTTTCGGTCCCTGTTTTAATGGTTTGTTATGGTCCGCAATGTTCTTTTATTTCTTTTATTAACCCTACAGTGCTAGCGCTATGAGTATTTTGCTAGCCATAGCAAAAAAATGGTAGGTAGGTACTTATTAAACCATACAAAAGTCAAGCGTTGTTTTCTAAATCTTTAATGAGTGTCACTTTTTCCTCTAGTTTGCGTTTAATCCTTACATTTAAAATAATTTCAAACAGAGTTGAAATAATGTTAGTTGAAAAAAAATGTTTTCAATATACATATGTACATATGTAAGTAGTTGGCGAATACGCGACTTCTCCAGGGTTAAGCACTTCTTGCCCATACATGAATACATATATACCAATTTTCCATCAAATAACAGCAAACTTCGTTAATGCACTAGTTTTTTATTTTTCTTCACTCAAAGTTTTAATTATTATTATTTATTAGTTAGCGTAAACTTTGGGATTAGTCCCCATTAATCATTGGACATTTTTAAACAAAATTTTATCAAAATAATTTTAAATTTTCAAAAAGCTTTAGCTTTTTTTAAGTAGCCTTTCGCCTGTGCATTCGGCGGTAACGTAAGCCAACGCCCTCAGCAAAGACGAAGAATCATTCTAACGTAGAAAATATTCAATTTTTTCTTACGGCAGTGTTTCTAGTTATTTGTTAGAGGCTGTAAAGTAAGTAATATGCCATAGTATGATTGTACATAGTAAAAGGTACCTTTGGTACATGAATACCCTGCAAGGAAATTTCATGTAAGTAAAATATAATACTGATTCAGGCGATTAGCAGCATCTGTTTCCAAGATTGTACAGTGCCTAATTTAAAACCCAAAAGTTATCGCAGATTTCAGTCACCTCGCGAGGATAATAGAGCTGAAGCTTCTAATGGGCGATGTGTATTCTTCATATTGATTAAATTTTATTAATGGCGATAATGGTTCTAAATTCACTGGAATTGCTCTGGTCCGAAAAGAGTAGATTTCTCTACGTCTCTCAAGTTAGCACTACACTTTTCGAAATTGGAAAAGTTAACTATGCAATTAATTGTAGCTTTTTTGTTGTGGGAAGAAAAAATTTGTAGCTCTCATTTTTTTTAAAAATATCGTAATTGAGATATTAAACAGGTTACAATGGAATAAATTGTAGTTTTTTTGTTATGGAAAGAAAAATGTGTAGCTTTCGTTCTTTAAGAAAAAAATGGTTTGTAGTGCTAACTTGACACCATACACTAAAAAAACGAAAGCTACAAATCTCTTCTTTCCTCAACAAATTTACAACAAAAAAAGCTACAATTAATGCCATAGTTTACTTTTGCAATTTCGAGAAGTGTAGTGCTAACTTGACAGACGTGATTTCTCTTCAGTGTACGTAGACACAACTGCACATAATTTGTAGATATGTATGCACATTTATTTTTGCTGTTTGTGCACAAAACTTGTATAAGAAAATGTATTTTAGTGCATAGCTCGTAAATTCTTTACATAAGTACAATATTTAAATGTGATTTCTTATGGCAACACACCATGCGAAAGGAGCTCATAAAAATAAATAACATTCGTAGTAAGTAAGTACGTACGAAATACAAATATTTATGCATTTGCATAGTATGTATTTACATATGTACATATGCATGTATGTACATATTTACCATTTGTACATAGTGCTTATGCATGGTATGTGCAGACATATGTATGAATTTATATTTTAGCTAAGCTTGCTTTTGATTTATCGTTTTTGTAAAAAAAAAGCAACTAAAGTCTAAACATCTTTAAAAATGTTATGTATTTTCTCTAAATATTATTAGTTTTTTTTATGCACGCATTCACTTGGTTGCAGTGAATTGTGGCCTAAGTAGCAATGCTGTTCTTGAGTATTATGAACTCTAACCACTCTTTGTTAATGAGAAAATGAATTTGCAGAAGGATAATGAACATTTGGGGGTTTTGTTGTTTAAGTCAATAGATCCAAAATAGAAATATCCTGAGTGTTTCAAAATGTGGCTCAGAAATTGTGTACTTCCAATTTGTTTCCAACGTAATTTTAATCTCTTCTCGAATTATGAGGACGTACACATCTATTGGAGGTGCCACGCCCTCTTGTACAAACTCATTTATATACATTTACCATAGATCTTCTCACCAAATTTCAGTGTCATGTGAGTTAGGGGTCCGAAGATATAGCAAATGTGAGATTTCACGGCTATGGAATGTACCGCGGCCACGTATACAAACTCACTTATGTTAACCTCGCTATATGCACCTTATTTAGTTATGTCTTCACACTTGATTTCGAAGAAATTTCACGCCTTAAATATGTTTCACGCCCCCTTTTGCAAACTTATTTACATATATGGATACTTTCTTTTAAACATCTACCATAGATCTGTCTTCACACTACATTTTAAATTCATTTGATTTACGGTTCCGAAGTTATTGCTTATTAAAAATTTCACGCCTATGGGAGGTGCCACGCCCCCTTTTCAGATCTCTTTTTTTTTTTGTACCCTAGTTTACGTCCGAGGTCACTCCCTATATACCATTTAAAGCCCCATGAAAATCCATTCAGCAGTTCCGGAGATAAGTGAGTTCAATCAGACAAACAAATTACAGTTTTATTATAGTATAGAATCTATATATATATACGTATCTATCTATGTCTATATCTATAGCTATACTAAACATTATGAGGTAATAATTAAACTTGTATACTCTTACTTAGCATTTACATATGTATCTACATATCTGTTGCAAATACAGTTCGTTCTATGCATTTTTTAAACATAATATCCCTCTTGAGTCTCGTTGGGACCAGAGCCAACAACGTGGGTGAATAGTGTGGTAGGTGGTGGAATTTTCTGGTAAAGCAGACGTTGCAGAAGTGGAAAGCAGAAAAGAGTAGAAACGTATTAGCTAAAAAGCTTGACGCAAGCTAGGAGTTGCAAACAAGCAAATCATACATCCATAACATACATACATACATATGTACATACATACATATATGTACATAAATATGTATGAATGCATGCATGTACATTGGCTAGAGCAGCACTAAAAGAGGCAAAATAAATACGACTAGAACTTGATTATCGTGCTTTACATTCATTTACTCAGCCTTAGTATTTATGGATGGATGTTAGTAAAGGCACATAAGCAGCAACAATGCTTACAAACAAACAAATATCTATGTACATGCACACATAGTACGAATTTATGCATATACATACATACATATGTACTCATTTTAATTTTTGCGATGGCGCTGTATTTACAACTACTACTTACTATGTATTTGGTATTAAACACATGTATATGTATGTACGTATGTATGTATATGCGCAGAGTTATTTACATACTTATCAAATACCTGTGTGTTTCTCATGCGGGCATTTTTTTTTATTATTTTGGTTGCTTTTCGTATACTAAATTGATTAAATTTGGAAAATTAGTTTGACTTTAATAACACACAATAATAATAGATTGGCGCTAACACAATATGTTAGTGTTTGGCCGAGCTTCTCCTCCGATTTGTGGCGTGCGCCTTGATGTTGTCACACAAAGGGGAGGGGGGGCGTACAGTTTTACCTCGACCCCGAACGGCGATTGTGTTTTTATGAGAAGCTATTTTTTATGGCAGAAATACCCTCTGAGGTTTGCCATTGCCTGCCGAGGGGCGACCGCTATAAGAAAAAACTTTTTTATGTTTTATTTTGGGAGACTGGGCACTGCGAAATAGTAGCGTGCACTGCTAACGACTACCCCACAGCGGCCGCCATTTGACTTGACAGTATTTTGAAAATGCACACTGTTACTGACCGAAAAAAGCAAAATTTCTAAAGATTTTCATAACCAGGGAACGGATTTTATGGAAATCAAATGCAATTTTGCAATTCCTAGTGCCTATTTCGCTACTTTATTTTGCCTTTTCTAGCCTATTTCGTTATTTGATTTTGCCTTTTTTATAGGTTTTTAGGTGGTCATAACAAATGCCTGATTTATTTAGCGTTTGTCCCTTTTAATTTTTAAAGGGTTCCTCATTACGGATATTTGTAAATTTTATACAGAATGTCATACTTAACCCATTTATAACCCATAACACATTTGCCAGAGTTTATTCTTGAAATTGAGGATTATCATCGTTCTATCGATTATTTATAATTTTCCTTTTTAATCCGCTTACAAGCCCTTCAAGATTTTAAACAGGCTATATTTTCTTCTATCCGCCGCCTTTTAACCGTTTCGCACTCAGTGTAACCGGTAAATATAGTTTGGCACCAATATTTGTTTGATTTTCTCCACTCGGCGGTAGACGGTAGGCCAATCATGCCTTCTATCCCTGAGCATGATTGATATAGACCAGCGGCGGTGGAGAACTTTTACTCTGTGCGCGTCCATACAAATTCTAAAGTCGTGACTAATTATTCATTAGTCAAGATCTAAATTAAAGTTGGAGCACACAGTTTGTAGCTAACTTCTATTCGAGTACATAAATATTCGACTCGTTACATATACTTAGCATACATACATACCGCAAACAATTAAATATAATTAACAACATTTACCACCTTTTTTCAATTACAGGTAGGGCAGTCGTTAAATCTGCTCGACAGTCTCGACACAGCATCCCGATGCGATGCTCTGCACTATCTTTTGCGTACGCTGAAATGCAAGTACCCTGAGTCTTGTGAACGGGTGGCGAGATCTGTTTTCCCGCATTTCACCGATGAGTTTGCCAGTTCTACAAAATCGGCTCAAAAGAAACAATTGCAGCTGCAGCTATTGCTCACTGCCAAAAAGGAAGAGATTAAAACGGAGGATGAAGGCTCCACCGATCTGAATCAGAATTTCGAGAAGATCCTTTGCAAAGAGGAGCTCATGTGCCTCGATGAGGACGACGAAGATGCGGACGATGATGCTGAAATTGCCGCTAATACTGAAGCGAATGACGCCGACGCAGAGAATCCGTCTTCCAATAATAGACCCTTGCACTACAACAGCGTGTGCGTTAACAAACGAGATCCGCTGGATCTAATACCCTCGTCCATTATCGATACGCGACACCTGACGAAAGCAAAATATCGCACCTCCTACCCGCAAACAATTTTCGGCGGCGGCAGTGAAGGGGCCAGTGCACGTCTTGGTAGTGACGACAGCAATAACAGTTGGGATGTACTAGCGGTATGTGATCAAGCGAAAAGCTTATCGCGTCTTCATAGCAGAAACAATAACCACAATCATTTTACGAGATTGCTTAGCGAAGAGCTCGTGCCTAGCAGTGGAGTGCGAGGTATTCGGCTTGCGAAAACCGAAGATGACTACTTTTTCTACCCGGACAATGAGTGGACCATACACTATCATCACAGTACGGGTGAATTTAGTGTGCGAGCCTACAAGAAGCTCTTTCGTTTTCGTCTACAAACCGCACTATGTGAAGAGCATAAGCCCTTTTTAAAGAAATTCTATAAGAATTTTATTGCCTCCGGTCAATTGATGGGGACGAGGCCTCCACCTCATGTGCTACAAGCTCTGCGCGAGCAACGTCGGGAAGAGTGGCAACAACTTCATCAGCGTAAATTGGCCGCAGCCGCTGCTGCAGCTGTGGCGAATGCACAGAGACGGCGTCTTTTGCCAGCGATCAGCTTCGATTCGGAGCAGGAGTCCGAATCTGAGTCGCAAATGTCATCGTCAGTAGCTGCACAAGATATCTTGAAATTCGAGGAGATCATTGACGAGGGTGTAGGCGCTGGACGTCTGATGCATGGCATGGAAATCGAGCCGGATATCGAAGATGCTTTAGGCGGCGGCAGCAGTGCCAGCGGTAGTGGCCATAGCAATAGTAGCAATGGCGTGGCTGGCATAGATTTGCGAACACTGGTTGCTACAACACCTGAAAGTGTGTTGACAATGGCGACAACTACAAACAATACGAACACAGCTTCTTTAGTGGGTGGTGAGAGCATAGGAAGTACAAGTTTGGGTGGTATCAGCAACCATTTACAACATAACCAACAGCAGCAACAAGGGTAATTTATTTTTTAATTCCGTTATTGAAATGAAACTTCTTTACTGGCGGTTGTGAATCGTCACGAAAAAATTGACACTTCTGATGCAGGGGAAGTGCATCTCTCTTTCTTCTTTCTTTCTCGCCGCCTATATTTGTATTGAGAGTGTTTTATTGCAACGCACCGGTTTAAGGATAAGATTAGAATTGAGGTTAAGACTAAGAATAAGAACAGGCACATCTATGGCTTGTTAATGCGCTCATTGTGTTATGGGAAACCGAAAAAATTTCAATGGTAATTGTATGTATCTGTAGAGCCGAATATATCAGCTAATAATAGAAGTAAAGACCACAGGTATTTGCAGAATTTCACATTACAGTTGCCATAAAGCTATTACATATATATTTTGTGGAATATGAATAAAATATTAGGTTAGTATTTTGTAATTTTGTGCCGAGAGTTTGTATGTATCATCAAAAAAAAATACTCTTACCTATCTATTACCAATTCATATAACCTGAAATTAATAAAATATTCCCAATAATCATACATAGCTAAATCAGAACGTAAATTACAAAATTTATACGGTATGGATCGAAGAAGAAATGAATCGAGAGAAGTTTCACTTCCGTAGTGCGGCCCATGATTCAATAATTATAATAAGTGAATCATGGCGCGACCTAGGCACATTAATATTTTTATTTTTGTTCCACAATTCATTGAATTTTCAATTTCATTGCAGAAACAATAGCCTTGTGATAAATGGCCTTACAGCAAGCAATAATTTAAGTAACCTTAGCTATAACAGTCAGCAATTAGCAAATATTGTTGGTGATCTTCCAAGTTTGGCTCCTAAGGAGCAAAAACAGCAACAGTTGCAAAGCATCAGTTTACAAAACGAACCGCGAGGTCGCCTATCACAACATCAACACCACCAAAACTTTTCCAAGCAATATTTGCAAGAGCAAACTGATCAGCAGCTTCCGAGCTCCCTAGCTTTTCCGGCATTTAACGATGTAGCCCGTGAAAGTATGACAAGTGCAGCCGGGATGCCGACATTGGATAATGGCAACAATAGCAGTATCACCATTAACACCCACGGCAGCAAAAATGGCCCGATGCTTTTGGCAGGAATAAATAACAGTAGTAATAGTAGTGGCAGTGTTGGTGACGCTGGCGGGGATGCTTCGATAATAAAGCCAATATCCGAAAGTCTCCACAACAATGTGTCGAGGGCGAATCAGGCACACTTTCTTGCTCACCAGCAACAACAACAACTAGAGCAACAGAGGCTAATATTGCATAATCAAAAGCGAGATGCTCCGCAACAGCAGCAGCAGCTACACACACATCCCTTAACATTATTGGGTGGCATGGCTGAGAACGCTCAACAACAGTTGCAGCAGCAACAGCAAGAGCAATTGCAACTGCAGCAGCAGCGTATGCAGCAGCAGAACTCGGCAACCGCTGTATTCATAAACAGTATTGACAACATACTCGAGGGTAGCAATTTGACCGGTGTGGCACAACAAAAGCACTCACAGCAAAATTTCCATTCAGAGCTACTAACGCACTCGCCTACACTGCAGGAGCAGGGTTCACAGCAAGCTGCACTGTCGGCACACGTGCAATTGCAGCAACAGCAACATTTACAACGCACTATGCCAATGTTACATGCGCATTCACAGCATTCGAACGCACTGCAACATCAGCAACACCTACAATTACAACAGCAGCAAGAACAAATCGCCAGTACATCTTCCGGTTGTGCCGCAACTACTCCGCCAGCAGTAACAGCGGGTACCTCTATGGCCATGAATAGTGCGCTCTCTGCATGCGTAACACCAACCAGTGTAATGGCTGGTGTTTCCGCAACCGCATCCACTTCGGGTTCAATTTCGTCGAACTCATTAAATGTTTCATTAGGTTTGGATGAGAATGATTTGTCACACGACGATGATGATGATGATATGGACGAGCATGATTTGGACGATATAGAATCGAAGCAGCAGCTTATTGATGGCGGTAGTAGCAGCAGTACTTCGCTGCAAGCACCACCTATTAGTTTGGGGGTAGGTGGAGCAGGTGTTGCCGGTGCTGGTATAAAGAAGGCGAAGCCTAGCTATCAGTGCTTGCAGTGCCCCAAGTCGTATCGTAAACGCAAATCACTGTTGGACCACTATAAGATTCATCCGGGTTTCTGCCATGATTGTGGACAACCGAATGGTACATCGCTGGAGGTAAGTAACTGAATACCTGCTATACATATACATACATACATGTTTGGCAATCAAAAACGATCTTTTATTTTCTAGGAAATTATTCATCACAATCGTACCATACATGCCAAGGAGTTTCCCTTCGTTTGTGACACATGTGGCGAATCTTATTCACGTCGTCAACAATTCCATGCCCATGTTGAATCTCACAGCAAGAAAGAGTTCAAAAGTGAGTGTGAGTGTGAGTGCCCGATAATTCTCGAAAAACTAACTCAAACTTGACTGTAGAGTACCTTAAGCGTAAAATAAGTGTAAATTTCCATAATTCATGAATTTATTAACCAACATGTGTACTTCATTCATCTCTTTTGGATTTAATTAATAATTTAAGTTTGAAGTTTATGCAACAAACTTTTACGTCATGCTAATATAATAATTTTTTCTATTATATTTACCTTTAGCCTATTCTTGCATCGAATGTGCCCAGAAGTTTCCTCACAAGAAACTGCATCAGCAACACTTGGATACAACCGGCCACAAGGCAGACGGTGCTATTTGTGAGGTTTGCGGGGCGGATTTCCCTTCGAAGAATGCCCTCTATCAGCATATAATACGTGTCCACAAAAAAGACAACTTTTTCGAGTGCCACATTTGTCAGAATCGCTTTACTTTGAAGGCGAACTTGGAGCGCCATGTACAGCTGCACACGGAAGTGAAACGAACTTACGTTTGTGATATATGCGGTTCATCTTATTTTACATATCCAGCACTAAAGGATCACCACAGCAATGCCCACACCGATGCATCGGAGTGTAAATGTACTTTATGCGGTAAACGTTTCGGCTCGGTGAAATCACTTCAGCGACACTTGCCATCACATTCAGAGGAGAGGCCGCACTGCTGTTGTTACTGTGATCAGGTCAGTTATGCAAGAGAGCAACCTTTGAAATTTCATAACTAGCGTTTGATATGAATTTTTCCGTAGACCTTCAAGTGGAAAACTCATTTGGTGCGCCATAAGCAAACCGTTCATGGTAATCAACCATCGCCGAAGAAAGTAAGACGTTTCGCCAAGGATGAAGGTTAGTTTACCTATAAAAAAAATTGTTAAAAAAGAATTAAATACTCGTAATTTATTAGCAAAGCAAAATAAATAATATTAAACCCTCTAAGATAGCCATTGTCCCCTTAACCAGGAAAAGAGCTCTAGAGGGGATGAGAAACCCAGCCTTGGATGGGTTCACGTTCAATGTCGTCACAGAAGCTAAGTATCTGGGTATTATCCTGGATTCAAAACTGCTGTGGAGGACTCATGTTGAGGCGGTCACTTCCAAGGCTACGAGAGCGCTGATGGTGTGCAAGTGTCTAGCGGCAGCACTGGAAGTAGTCCTTGAACTTTAGCCACTGCATATTACAATGGAACAGGTGGCAAAACGAACGCTCTTAAACTTGCTATCATCCAGCAATAGGGACAAGCTAGGCTCCCAGTTACCACTAGTGCTGTTCCCCAGAGATGATATGTACAGAGTAGTGGTATTTAATTAAAGAGATGCTGGCTACTCATAAACCTCCCCAAGAAGATTCTTTCATGGAGTGAGTTGAGAAAGAACGTGAAGATAGCAATGTGGGATTTATGGTTTGACCTTCGAGAAACCAGTGAAGTCATGCAATGCCATGAAATTTCACATCAATTCGTTGCTCTAACTATTGGTACATTCAACAAAATGTTTGGCGCATGCGTACTTTATAGAGAAGTAGTTCAAAATTTACGTTTTTGGAAATTTCAAAATACAATTAATAAGCTTGAAAAGGAGAATATGTTCATTATAACGGATAACTTAAATTTCCAAAAATGGCGAAGATATTTGTCTTTCAAACTGCATTTTTTATATACAAACTGTGAGAATTGATAAAACTTTAATGGTGTTTTCCCAAAAAAGTTAAGGTAACATGCATATTGCAATCGTCTGAACTTGCATTTATCCAAAGTCGACCCCCAAATTCCAAACACATGTCCCGCTTGTGGAGATTCCACCCACGACACCAATCCCCTCTTCACCTGCCCATTGAAAGCTTCTCTCTCTGGTGCAATCCCTTCCAAAAACCACGTTTTCTGGACTTACCGAAAGTTGAGCTTGACGACAACGTTTTAGGCGGGGCTTAGTAGTACCGCTTCAACAACAATAACCAGATTACAAATGTCCTACGCTACCTAGCTTGTCTGTTTACAGAAACAGTATTCTGTATTACGGTATCTGTTCCTATTCCGAGCAGATCCGGATTTTTATAGATATCTCTACTATAGCATCACCTAGAAGGTATCTTGTTGTTATGAGCCCTTGATACGTAGCAATTTAATCATGCATCTTGAAGTTGAACAAGATTCTGTTACATACAGATTGCCTTAGTAGAAAAAGTGTAAACAAGAGACTATTGATTGAGTTGTAATTCCTGAATTCTTTAAACCCCTTTCTTTGACAGAAATGACACCAACGCCAGACATGCCGGGCCCTCCACCCGCTAAAATTGCGAAAAAATCCAACGCGAGCAAAACAAAGCAGCAGCAACAGGCGAACCAACAGAATCCGCCACAGCAGCAGCTACAAAGAGGTGTGAGTAGCGTATCCACACCTCCGCCATTATCAACCACACCAGGCACATTACAGCAGGATTCGTTTAATGCTTCAATGATTAGCAATAGCAGTTCCCAATCTTCAACTGCGTCAGCATCGGCATCACAGCATTCGCTGTCAACCAATGAATCTCAACAAAATTCCATGTACACTCAAAGTTTCAACGCCGAAAAGTTGGTCGGACATCAAGCACAGCAACAACAACAACAACCGCAGCCAACATTGTCTCAGCCACAGCCTCAACATTGTAATCCAGCTGTTGCAGCAGCGGCTCATCACGCACAACAACAACAAATTCAGCAACTTCAACAGCAAAGACCAACGCCGCCACCAGCACAGCAGCAACATCAACGTCGTACGCCTAATACACCCAGAAATACCACACCGGATGGTAATGTGAGTAGCGGCAGTGTCGGAATTGGCGTTGGCGTCGGTGGCAACAGCAATGTACCCGGTAGTAATATTCTGTCGCGTCTGAATAGTTTCGGTCCACCTTCCGGGGCCAGTGGCGTTAGTAACATAACGGGCGGACCAGAGTTTCGATTTGATCCAAATCATGCTGCGTCTGCAGGTTCTAGCAGCGCTAGCGCTTACCAACAGCATCAACTAATCAACCAGTATCAACAACAACACCATCAACAACAACAAGCTGCCGCCTCAGCAGCTGTAGCACAACAACAGCAGCAGCAACATCTGCGCAGCCATACACCACAAAGTCCGCATCAACCACATCCGCAGCAGGCACAGCCACATTTTACATCGCCACATCACATGCCTGCCACACAACAACAGTTGCATCATCATCAACAGATGTTGCATCACCAGCACCAACTGCAGCAGCAGCAACAACAACAACAACAACAACAGCAGCAGCAGCAGCAGCAGCATCGCCACAATCAACAGCGTTCGCCACATCACGCCACTCCTACTCAACAGCTGCAACAACAACACCACCAGCCATCACACTCACCACAACGTGGACGCTTGCAATCACCACAACCACAGCAATCGCCATTGCAGCACCAACAACAACAACAACAACAACAACAATTGCAACAACAGCATCAGCAACAGCAGCAATATGCGTTACAGCAACAATCAAACGAGCCGCCATGGGCTAATATTGGATTTGCCGGTGTCAGCATGCAGCAGCAACCTCAGCCGCAGCAACAACAGCCCGCGGCACAACAACAACAACAACAACAGCAGGGCACTGTGGGAGGCACACCTGGTGGCGAGCTCAAAGACAAGTTCTACATTGTTGATGCTCCCGATTTCCTTGGGCTTCCCCTGAATGTGGGCTCCAATGGCAGTGCAACAGGAGCCTCAACACCAAACTCACTTTCTCAGCAGCAGCAGCAACAACAACAACAACAACAACAACAGCAGCAGCAGTCCCCAGGGGGTGCGAGCAGTGGTGTCACCAACAAACAGCAGGAACCAGCGATAGGCGGAGAACTAATTAGTTTTCAGGTAGGTTTACGACTGGTGAATTTTTTTCAATAACCAAAGGGAATAAGTCAGCATTTTCCTGATATGACAAATTTGATGCAGTTCAACAGAGCTCCTTTAACGAAGCGATCTTCTTCAGAATATTCATATCGAAAAATGCTGACTTATTTTCCTTGGTAATTACCCAATTCACTGGTATTATGACTTTTTCGCATAACGGTAGTTTTTAGCAATCAAAACTAATCGAGATATTCTTTGTTCCAAACAGAATATTTGGCCAACGCCTGGTTCGACTACGTCGCAAATGATGTTCGGAAGCAGTACGCAACAGCAACAGCAGCAACAACAACAACAACAACAGCAGCAGCAACAACAACAGCAAGCCCAAAACAGCGCACAAAGTGGACAAGCTGGCGCCATTAGTGCTGCAAGTGTTGGCTCCACCGATCCACATAACTACAATAATATTGGCAGCATACTCACGAATCTCATTGATACCAATCCAACTTCAATGGAATACAACTTTGATTTAATGCAGCCGGGCGCTGCACAAATGGGCGTTTCACAATCGCAACCACAACAACATCAGCAAAGCCCACTTTCAGCCCATCAGCAGCAGCAACAGCAGCAACAACAACAGCAACAGCCACAACAACCACAACATCCGCACTCCGCTCATCAACAGCACCATTCGCACCCACATCAGCATCAGCAACACCATAGCGCAGCAGCTGCAGCGGCCGCAGGCAATTATGGGGCAGCTAGCTTAATGCGCCACACTAGCATATATGGGTCTCCAAGTGGCGCTTCTCTATATGACACTAGCGCTGCCGCTGCTGTGGCTGCGCATCATCACCATCACCTGCCTTCTCATCACCCGAGTCTAGTGGAGTTGTCAGAGCAACAACAAAAGAATAGTTTTCAACCATATCACCCACATGCATCTTCCCATTCGCTAAGTGGACACCATCCACTTGCGCCGACTGCACATCATCCGCTTGCACCGCATTTGTTGCCGCCGCCGCCGCCGCATGCGAGCATATACGATCGCGGCGTTAGTGGTGGTGGGTATCCTACGATGCTGATGGGCAGTGGTCCCGGTAGCGGTGGCGGTGGGGAAGAACAAAAAACTGTATTACCGCCAATCAGTGATTACATGCATCACATACAACAACAACAACATTTGCAGTCACAACACCCACAACAACCGGATCTGGTTTACTATCCAGTGAAAAATGAATGACATCTAAAGTAGGGCGTAGCGATGAGTGTGGGAATAATTGGAGGTGAGCAACAACAGAACTGCAACACAAACAGCAGTGGCATAAGTTCTTACGCTGTATCGAAACGGCACCACCCATACCAACAACTGCCACCGCCATCGTTCAGACATTATCACAATAATAAAGGCGGGGAGGTGCACTTACATGCACAACAACTGCAGCATCATCACTTTCAGCATCATCAACAACCGTCGACATCATCACACGCTTGGTGGCATGCAGTAACCGCGCTTGGCGCAACTCCACCCGCAACAACGCCACTAGCTGCAACAGCCAAAGTTGCTGCGGGCGCTGGAGAAGGTGAACTAGGTGAAGTAGGTACAGCGTTAGAAGAAGTTAATCGAGCGCCAGCTACATTTGCATCAACCGCAACTAAGGGAGGCGGACATTTCTTCTAAGCGTAAGTTAGGAGTTGCAAAAAGCAACAGATGTTATTACATATAAGAAGAAAAAATAAAAATAAAACATAGATATATATAAACATAACCTTATAAATATAATAGTAGCTAGGATTATACAGCCTGCATATAAGACGCGCAAAGAAAGCGGTAGCGAGTTTTAAAATTAGCATATTTTGCAAAATGTGTTTTCTCTTTGGAAAGCATATACTTTTTTTCGTTTAAAAACAGGTTACGAATAGGTTTGTAAATAATTGACGATAAATAATTTTTTCCCCTAACACATATTAGTTCGAAATCAGGTCTTCGAACTTAAACGCCTTTAAGGACCAGCATCGTACATGCGAACACATAAAGAAGGAATGAGAAACGCAAGCATACACATACATACATATATTAAAATGCGTATTGCATAAGTTATGCAAAAAAATACATACATATATCACAAATTATAGCTTATAAAAATCGTGTAAATATCAAAGAAAAATTTAAAGATATATAAATAGGCTTTAACTACACATTATTACAAACATATAAGTACATCCATACATTTTTAAAAAGCTCGCGAGCGCTTGATCCTCAACCGATGAGTTATATCATACATCTGATCAGCTGCAAAACAGGACCATTGTACAGTAAGCAGGCAAATTAATATGATGGCATTTTAAAGTTTGCCATTGAATGGATCTTATCAAGGATATTTACGTATGTATGTATGTACATATGTATATAGTATTTGAAGTACATAGAATGAAAAAACATACACAAATATGTATGTAAGTACACAAGCTTTGAAAAAGTGTGCAAGTTCGTTTGATTGAAGATTAAGTGAAAACTAAATTTGTGTATGCACAACAGACCTGGGATAAGAGTTTGGCAATTACGCCCCTTAGCTTGAAAGCCTACTTCGGGAGGAATCCTGCCTGCGCTGTAAAAGAGACAAAATATTTTCTCTTCACATTTTTTACGTATGACCAGATTGGTCGGGTTTGGGCATTATAGATCTTTTACTAATATTTTTAATTCTATGGTAACTAATGAATTTAATTGCGGGGATATCGAAATAGTTGAGTTTACTCTTCAGAGGGAATGGTTTAGGTCAACATCTTGAATGGATATAATGGGAGCAGTAAAAAACATTGCGTATTTTTGTATGTTTTTCATAGTCCTTTAGATTAGGAATGTCAGTGGCAAAAATACATCGATGTATTTCTTTGATTCGATGCGTCGAAGTGTACATCGATATTTAAGATACATCAATTTGTTCAGATAATTTTCAAAAAAAAAAAAAAAAAATTAATTACCAAAATTGTACAAAATTCAAAATTAATTACTGCAACTGAGCTAATTATTTTTAATGGAACTTTTTGATTCCATTTAAATTTTTGGTCAAAGTCTCTTCTCATTTTTGTTCAATTGAAAAACTGAAACTTGCTGTTCAATGCACCAGAGATCAGTTTTCAATAAACATCGATGCATCGATAGAGCGGCTACTTATACATACATCAAGTGGAAAAATTTCGATGCATCGAAGCAAAATATTGATGTTTTCGATGAATCATTACTAATTGGAGCATTACTAATTTAAGATTGACAAGGTCTTTTTTTATGACGTTTTGCTTTTGAAGTGGTTTGTGGGAATCGTCACGTGAGGGCAAATACCGTTTGCATTCCACATTGTTGTAAACAATCTGCAGATTAACACCAGTTATCATTCTTAAAAAAAAAAGTTTGTTTTCTACACGCACTTCCTTGAAATTCAAATATCAAGCTTATGGGGAGACTAATTTTCAATGTTTCTGTCATCTTCGTCTCGTGTAACGTGTATTTGACTTGACAAATGCCTTTTTTTTTGCCATAACATACGCAATTACTTTTTACTCCACTCAGTGTACAAATTAAATCCGGAAGGAGAAATAAATCAGGTTATGAAGGAAACTCGATTTCGATTCCTTTTTCAAGGCGCAGCTATTGCATAAATTTATGTGACGTTAAACTCCTCTCGAAGTAAGATTTCAAACCAAGGGGGTTGTAAACATACATACATACATATGCACATGTGCATGTGCTTACATAAATATATAGTTTTATACACTGTTTATATCATTGATGCAACTAAGGCTAAACGCGTAGTGGAGGGGCGAGCAAAGAACACCGAGCAATGAATCGATTACAAATGTATTTGTTTCAATGGGAGCTCACATAGTGAAGAGCAAAGCGTACTTACACGTTTGTAATTGACGCTTTGCTCGATGCTATGCTCATCACTTTGCTTGCCGCTCCACTATGTGTTTAGCCTAAATAAGCTAAGAAAAAAATTTTAATTTCAAACCGTTAACTAACTGGTTTCATTATTAATTTCTTTAACAATTCTTCATTACCTGCATCTTATTTCCTCTTTAATGCTAGTTTAGTCTCGCAAGTTTTTCAAATTTTACATTTTATTCGATATATTTTAAATAGGCTCTATATCTTTTGTTCTAACTAAAATCTTTTACAATTTCTTTGATTTCTATTACAATTTATTCGAAATACACTAACACTGAACGAAAAACACCAATCCACTAACCAAAAACATACCTACAGCCTGCTAGAAAAAACGACAAGAAGAAGACTTATGTTACGTATGGAACTATACAATGATCTATATTTATAACATTTTCCGCATTAATCGAAATTGAACGTTTCATCTCAAATTAAATAAATGGCGTGACCAAAAATATGAAAAGTTTAGCCTTGCCCATCACACATTAAGCATTTATTCTGCCTCATCCTAAGTTTCGCCCGAAAAAAATTCACCCGAAAATGTTTCATCCGCCCATAGTAAATACATGGAAACGAAAAGTAAAAAGTGAACCGGTTCGGAGAAAATGAAACTCACGATAAGGCTGAATAATTTCATTATGCATTATTCAGATCCTACTTTTAATTCGACTCACAACCATTTTTTTTCTTGACTGTAACGTTTTCGAGATTTATAAATTTTACAGTGAAAAGCTTATAATGGCAGCAAATTATAGGCATTTTCATGGGAAGCAATCCATATATCGACTGCTGAGTGGAAGATTCGAAAACGCCCTATCTCAAGAAACTTTTCAAGAACGCCCTATTTCAGAATTCGTTTCAAAAATGCCCTATCTCAGCTGCCGATTCAAAAACGGCTCTATCAGCACATTTTCAATACATTTTGAAGTAAGATAGGGCATTTTTGAACCGAATTTTGAGATAGGGTGTTTTTCAATAAAATTCTGAAATAGGGCGTTCTTGAAACGTTTCTTGAGATAGCGCATTTTCGAACTGGCTGCCGAGATAGGTCGATTTTTCACTCAGCAGTCGATATGTAGATATTTTTTGCGTAACAATATGTTTTTCATAATTTGCATTTAAAGATTTATTATTAAAATATAAACTACAATCCTAATCTGTTTGCGATAATCCGAACAAACTTTCTATATGTTACTCCTCCTTTTGAGAGTTTATCAAAATTAGATATTCGGGCAGGTTCTGCGATTCACTTCAAAGTGAATTTCAAGCCCTTTCAACATGATTCAAAGTGATTTGGTTAAAATTCACTCGAAAGTGAGTTGTAGAATATGCCTGATTACTTGTATTTCATTTTCATTTATTATTTTAGACCTGCACGGTTGAACGGTGCGTAAAGTTTTCGACGCAAATTATACCAATTGTTTGTTTAAAACTATCGTTCAATAGTCCACATCTAAAAAAGAATTTCTCGTTCAATTTGAATTCGAATTATTATTATTGTCTTGTGAATTTTTGTCCTACTTTAAATAAAAACCCATGCTATTGTTTTAATTGCTTACTCGGTCTTAAACCGCATCAATATACCTATCACATTCAAACGCTTAAATTACATAAATATAAAAATTTTAGCTCCATATCACTTTTTTATAATGCTTTTGAGAAAAGTTTTGAAACCCCAAAATTTGGTACTATCAAAAATAGCATTTGAGCTGTTACGGAATTTTGAATACCGAACAAAAAGATTTGACGTGGAGTTACAACTTTTATACCTGATTTCTCAGATTTACTTCATATTATGTTACTGCTCATGTTACCTTTGTTTTTTTGTATATTAAAAATGCTTAAATAAATACTTTCTAAGAAAAATTGAAATTCCATTTTAAACAAAACGAATGGTCACACTATGCACCGAACACATCTGTCACATCTATCATATGCATTACCAAATATGTACATATGTATGTAGTATGTACCTATGTAGTTTATTGATTATGCTAAATTATTAACTACCATTACGCATATGTACGAGTATTTTCCATAATTATCTCAAATTTTCTTAAAAAATCTGCAATTTTAAAGCTCCATTATTGAATCTTAGCAGCGTACCACAATACTCGAATGATTATTACTTTTTGTATATATGTATGTATGTATGTACTTTACACATTTAAGAAATTTTGACGATGAAGGCTTTGCGATAGTAAATTTCAGAATCCCACTACACTGACTAACAAATTATTTATTTATTCCAAATGCACACTAACCTACCGTTTAACAATCTAAAAGCAAACACATATCTAAAATAACAAATACATATGTATTTATATTTATTCATCCCATTCCTTACACAAATGACCAACTGAATAAATAACACCCCTTGTATTTAAATGGTGAGTGCATCTTTTTAATGCCACGTTTTTTATTTTTTATTATATATTTAAGCGCTGTTATGATTTCTTAAAGAAACAAACAGCTAAAAGATTTGCAGAGTAAAGAAGCTAGAAATCTCCTTTTTTCCTATCTACCTACTATTTGTACTCTATTTACAAACCCTATTAGCCTATTAGTCTAGCCCGTACGAACGTAGTTTAAGCTAACACCTCAAAAGAAAAAAAAAAAGAAACCAATAAGAATCTAATAAAAAACTATCTTACGTAGTTGTACAGATCTACTCATCAGCAGGCTAAATAATAATTATTATTTTTCATTGCTTCGTGTCTTTCGGTGAACATTTCGTTCATTTCCTCACTGCGATTTGTTTATTTGTGTATGCTCGATTGCTTATGATTTTAATGCTATTCAAAATAAAATTTGCATACCCACAATATACATACATAAATAATTATTGTTCTTGTTGATAAAAAAAAAATTATACATAACAACAATCATGATTCATACATAATAAAAAAATAAAATGTTTTTGTTTTTACCGATTTTTCTTGTAACTTATAAGCAATTTTATATAAAGAGTCACCAGAGAGATGATTATATTGAAACAAAAACACCATACATATGTATGTATGTATTTAAAGTACGTAAAGAAACATTAGTTTTATGAGAAGCAAATTATTAAAAATAAAAATAAAAATAAATAAAAAAATAAAATTAAAATTAAATACATAAAAATAATATTTTAAATAATACTGTAGTAATTTTAAGAACAACAACACAAACCTACAAATTATTGTATACAAATTAAGTAAAGAGTAAAAAAACATCGTTAGAAGTGGTAAAAATGGGAAACAAGGGTGGAGACGATTGAAGATTTGTATTGTACTACAAGCAGATTATTTGTATATTTAATAAAAATGATAGTGAAATAAATGCGAACGTCGTTTTAAAGATTCTTTATTATTTCATGGGCGCAAACCTCTGTCGACGATTGAAGAATTTATTGTAATTCGCTTCAAACATGTAACTATGCTAGCTTAGAGGAACAAGTTGCTAAGTTCACTTTTTGTGAAAACTCATATTTTTTATTCATTTAAAAAACGTGTTTAATTCACACAAAAAATTAATAAAAATTAATAGTAAAATAATATAAACGACACTTAAAAAGAAAAATGGAAATTCACAAAATTAAAATAATTTTTCACTTTAATTGTTTTCGTGAAATTGGCTATTTTTTATGGAAACGGACAGAAAATAAAAAATCATTTTCCATTTAAATTGCTGGTGAAACCGGATGTTAAAATTTTAATCTATATTGAGTGTGAGTGGCCCCACGAGCCTTAATAACAGCTGAAATCCATGCCGCCATCGAGTTTACAAAAGTTTGGCTGTATTGTTTCAATTTAGAATCAAAGTAAATTCGTATTTGAATTTGGGATTTTGGCCAATACCAAAAAACTGGGAACAGATTCAAATTATAGTAATGGTCAGATAACTGTTACCATTATTAAAAATTAGTTTCTGTACAAGTTTCCACCAAATGGTATTCGTGAATTAGCATTCAATTAGTCTGTTCCTTTGAACTTCGGACTAAAACCTGTGGAACTATCAAACTACAATTTTACTCTCTCAAATGAGAGTAAAAGGAGAACAGATGCAGAAGTGCAGAGGAACGCAAAAAGCACTATTTCCTGTAAAAACGTCAGTCGGTTTGTTTTCATATCATTTGTACAACACTGATTTAGCTGAAATATCACTAAATAATTATTAAAATCTATACATATTCAAACATTTCGTTGTTTAATT
>NW_023458561.1:61443330-61466661 GCF_013731165.1 Rhagoletis pomonella | reverse complement strand
GTAATGGGCGCATAATTGTAGTTGAGGACCACTACCGGGAGGAGGGTTAAGGTGAGGCTGTGCTGAGTGCGCTTGAAATGTAGCGTAATATGGAAGTGAAACACATGTATGTGCCGGAAGTACCGCGTTCTGGACCGCCAACCACACTCATCGATAAGTACGGCATATCATCGGCATAGGGGCGGTGAGCAGTGACATGGGATGCAATTGCGGAGCATTTAATGCAAACGCTTCAGTTAAGCACGTTAACTGCTTTATCGATCACATGTTATATGATGGGTGTCGATAACGTCGATAAAGATGTTTAACTGGCAGTTAGAATTAACTAGACACGGTGCAAACGGCCCTTAGAAGTACCAATAAATATTTATAATAAAGTGTTTTTAAATAACTAAATATAACTATATCACAGTAACTTAAAAAACAAAAAATATATATTGAGCCGTATTCTGGTTTTCGTACGAATCCAAAATTTGACATTTTTGAGTTCAAAATGATAGGAAAATTTCATGATTTTCGTACGAACCGAAAATTTGAATTTTTTTATAGAAAATGATAGGAAAATTCATGATTTTCGATTCATACGAAAACAAGTATACGCCCCATTATGCACAGAATTATTAAAATCATTTATTCGAAAATGCTATTCAAAGGTATGTTCAAAGGTAACGAATACCTTATGGATTTTCTTTCATATAAAAAAGAGTACTGGGCTTAGCACTGTCGGCAAAAATAAAAAAAATTAAAATTCAACGCGAATTTTAAGACTGTTAAACGTTGCACACTATTGTATTAAAATTGAATTTCTTTTTAATGCTTATTAAAAAGTTTGCAATTTTTGATGAAGTTTTGTAGAACTCTCCTAATTTTCGTACAAACTTAGATTTATATGGTGTTTGTAAAAATATAAGCCATATTTTAATAAAAAAATCAGCCAACAATTTTTAAAATCACCAGATACTATGTGCGTGACTGCAGTTAAAAAAATTAAAATTTTAATTCAAATTGAAATGTTTAAAAAAATGTTATTCTTATATGGACATATACCGTCGGCTGGGTAAAAGATTGTCGTAAGCGTCATACGTACATACATGCGTACCGTACGACAATCTTTTACCTAGGCGACGATATGTACATATATGTATTCTGCGTTGAATTTTATTTTTATGAAAAAAAATTATACCTTTTATTATAAAACAAAAGAAAATATTAACATTTTCACTATAGCTCCCCCACGCGGATAGTTCAGGAAAGATAAGTCCAAAAATTGATTCGTCATACCAAAAACCCCTTAAAGCATATAAAATTTATGCACTTCTTTACAACACTGCAGCGAAATTCTAGAAAACCTATTTTCGCAATTTGGCAAAATCCGAATTATTTTAGACCCATGGTTTCTTCGGCAAATTCGTACAATCTTCCTATGCTATTTATCAGGGACGGTAATCATTATGAGTAAAATAATTTAAATCAGCATTTGATCATTATTTAATGATTTTAATTTTTTTCGCTTAAAAATAATAATTATTATTGAGTAGAACGTGCGAACACAAATACATGAGAATAGTTAAAATTGTTTTACAACAATTACAACTTGTTGATTTTTTTTGGCTAAAATTAAAAAATAATTATTATTTTCCGTCCCTGCTATTTATACGCGCACAGTCGAAAAAATCTACCATACAATTCGACCAGACCTAATCTACATATACTATATGTTAATCTACCACATTATGGGTCTTCCCTTAAACTCGTAAAAGCCTCGTAAAGCTCGTAAATTTACGAGCCTCGTAAAAGAACTGTAAAAACTTTTATGGAGCTCTATTTGCGATCCCCTCGTAAATTTACGAGGCAAATTTTATGCGCAAACGACCTCGTAACCTTCAGTTATACTGAAATGTATGATAAAATAATAAAAAAAAAAAATTAATAAAAAATAATACGCGAATAAAATTAATGAATTTCATCCACTAACTTGGGGTTTCTGCTAATTTTCGGTATTTTCAACTGTACCTGTACCTTTTCACAAAGCGGGCGTTCCCATAAGACTCGAAAACTTACGAGTTTTGCACGGTTTAA
Organism: Rhagoletis pomonella; assembly: GCF_013731165.1. Lineage (NCBI taxonomy): Eukaryota > Metazoa > Arthropoda > Insecta > Diptera > Tephritidae > Rhagoletis > Rhagoletis pomonella. The sequence goes on along the minus strand of NW_023458561.1, from coordinate 61,464,582 downwards.
GACTTTACGAGTTTAAGGGAATCCCTTAATTGTTTTGGAACCTTCCACAATTTTCGAGGCTTATCACCAATAAAAAAAAAAATTGGAGTCCGCACACTGCCTTGAATTAACTCTTCTTTACTTGCTGTCTCCATTAGCGATTGTTCATCTGCTGCGATAGATCTGCGGCGATGAATCGCTTGTGGAGACCACTCATCGCAATTGAAGGAGGTAAATAGCAGGACATATCGCTTGCGAGCTATCGCAGTTCCACTGCTTGTTTTAACTTTGAATATTTATAAAGTTATAATTTTTTTTTAAATATATGCTCAAAACAATGTGGAGTAAGCGGTTTTTGCGAATATAGAAATTTTCGTCATGTAGAATGTACTCGCAAGCACTTTTTGAAATGAAATCTTCTGCGATGAAATGCCCAAGAATAAAAATTTCTCTGCGATGAGCATTTCGCTTGCGATAAAACTAACAGATCTCATGCGATAGCTGTATGCTAATGGGGACGGCAAGTTAGTTTAAGGGCTCTGTCACACGGTCAGTAATTATCACGATATTTGGATCGCGATCCATATTGATGGATTGATGGATCCCGCACGAATGCTACATGTTCAATATTATTATTTATCGCGTCAGTATTTGCGTTTTGTGCTGAACGCTTATTGTGACGCAAGAAAATATTTTTATTTTGTACATATAATTTACAGATAATGCATTCCACAATTATTTTAAAATTTCCAATGTAAATTAAAATTTGTTCAGTTTGTTTTGAAAGATTTTAAGCCGTGAGAGTGAAGGCAGAGCAGATGTTCGCATTATGAGAGTAAAAGATGCACTGACGAAATGTATGGATTGCGTTTTGAAAGTGCTACACGTTCAATATTTATTGACGGTATTGCGATCCGCGATCCAGATTTCAAAATTTTTAGAAATTTTGCGATATGGATCACGATCCATCAATACTGCAAGCTATACTATCAATAAATATTGCGATACTTGGATCACGTCAATAAAGACTGACCACGTGACAGTGCCCTAAGACAAGTGTACAATAGTGCTGCTTGTGATGTAAACAAATGCTTAGCTGACGAACCCGGGTTCGAACCGGAATCGGTTATAGGGAATTTACATGATTTAACTTTCACAGGCGATTAATTGAACCAAAAGTTGAACGCTAGTATACAGCTGACCAACTCCATTGAAAGTGATTAGTTCAAATGCCTTCTACACCAGGCAACTGCTGCATTAAACTAACAGTTGCCCGTAAAATCGCCTCATGTAAATTCGCTATTAGGGATCAAAATTTTAAAATTGTCAGAACTCGCCACGAAAACGAATGCTATTCTGAACGGGCCCAAAAAAATAAGAGGAAGCATTTATAGGCAGACTAATTTCGAGGCCGAGGAATTGGTTAAATAAGGACATCTAAACAATTTTACAATGGCGGTAAGTGCAAGGAACCTTTATATTTTAGCGTTTTGCATTTAGCTTCTACCACCTTTGAATTTTGCAGCCATCACAAAAGGGAAAGCAAGGAACGAAAGGAGCAAAGCAGATTGTAGAGGAAAACAAGGCCACACTAAAATTTTATAGGAACATGGCAATTGGATGTAGCGCTGGCACCGTATTGATAAACTTGATATTTTTTGGCATTAGCACAGTGACGGTGGTAGGTACAAGCCAAGAGCTAACCGTTTTCATACGAAAAATAAGAATAAATTAAATTATCGGTTTTGCATTTTTCTCGTAGATTATGGGCATCATTGCTGTACTGTCTCTAACTGCCGCCGTACAGTTCATGGTTTTCATGTCGCGTCCAAAGTACTCGGAAAGCGGCACTATTCTGGATTCTGGTAACGATTTGAATATGGAGGGCGGTATTGCCGAGTAAGTGGAGTTAAAGAAAATATCTGTTGGCAGTCTATGTTCTTATTACATACACTTTTTCCTTGCAGAAATGTAAAAGATTTAATCATTCTGACATCAGGCACACTCTTACTTTCCCTGCTATCCAACTACTTCTGGTTCCTCTTACTCTTGGCGCCTTTGCGGGCCGTCTGGATGTTGTGGGGTAGTGTAATTCAGCCTTGGCTGTCACAACGTAACGCTGCCAACCAAGAACCAGAGTTGGATGAAAAGAAGCAACGTAAACTTGAGCGTAAAATGCGGCGAATGAGATGAGGGTCTAATATGCGCTAAAAGGTCAGCTTACAAATGCAGTGCCAAGAGAGCCTTAAGGGAAAATCCAATTAAAATTTCGTTGCAAATGCGAATGATGCCTGTAAAACAGATAAACTCGTCGGGTGGGAAACGTGACCCTACAAATATTTAAGTACCTATGTAGATATATGTTTTGTGTTTGTTATTTGGCATCTCGAGCTGCATCAGTATAATGTTAGTTTGGAATTTCTTGTACTTTGGTGCTAGTTGCTTTTTTTTATAAATATTTATACTAGAGTTTGGATACAAAAAATAAGAGATTTTTAATTAATAAATGTAAAATAAAAGGTGAGAACTTCAGTCAACAGTGCTTACGTTATTAAGGCTGTACTACCACGGAAATGCAGTCTTCTTGACAAATTGGAAGGGGCTACGTAGTAATTATCCCAACATTGCAACCTTGTTGCTTAACCGATGCTCTGTTGCTAGTGCTCTAGTGAAAATTTACTGAAATCAAGCAGCAAACATTGTTTATATTGCATTTACTACTTTTAGGCAACTGATTGTCAAACATTCGTTCCTTAAACTCGTGTTGCAGCCATTCGCCAAAATTTTCCCGTAGTCATAACTTTTCATGTGTAACGGTTTTTCAGAACACGTCCGCTATTCATACATATTTGTATATACGAGGCTTTCGCTGAATCAATCGTAGTAAGATTTTTCGTAAGATTTACTAAAAATACTATCGCGCTGGTCAGATACATGTGCATTATGTCAAACGTTGTTTTACAATTTTATAAGTAGCTTTAAGAATATACTATACACATTATTCTACAATGTACATACATATGTACATATATCGAGATCTAACCGCCAAAAAGATGCAAGCGGCATTTTTTTCAAAATTTTATTTTTTACATATTTTTTGCGGTTAGGGTTCGATACATAGAATCTATATAAAAACTGGAAATAGTAAAGGCCATATACATATGCATACTTACAAACTGCATTGGATTAAACTACATTTTCGCCATAAAAAGCAAATCCGCTTTTGATCAAGACCAGGAAGTTAGCAGTTCTGTTTGACGTTTGCCATGTACATACACTGCCGGAACAAAGTATTGGCACAGCAAATTTTTCACAATATATGCAACAATTTTCGTTCCAATATTTTTCCGTTAATTTCCTATAAAAATATGGTTCATTCTACAACATAAAAATATAATTCCTAAGCTTTGTGCAAAACTCGCGAAAATTCAGCAAATTTTCATAAAAAATTTCAACTTTTTAATCAGATTTTTAGAATTTTTTTGAGTATGCAGATTTGTAGTCCAATCAATTTTATAATAAAGTGCAAGTTTTAACTAGCTAGGAATTACCGTTGATTTTTGGAAATTTTTTTCACGCAGTCTTCCATACAAAAAAATTTTTCGAAAATACTTTATATGGAAAAAATGCAAAACACCTTCAACAAAACAAATTCTCAAAAATCAACGCTATTTTTGACTAACTCCGAACTTGCATTTTTTTACTAGAATTTAATGGGCTGCAAAACTGCATACTAAAAAAATTCTAAAAAATCTGATGAAACAGTTGAAAATTTTGATGAAAATTTGCTGAATTTTCGCGAGTTTTTTAATTGATCGCACACAAAAAATTATACATCAAATTGTTTGAAATCCATTGAGGAAACATTAAATCCTTGTGTGATTAATTTTTCTGAAATCCTTAAGGAGTTATAAGTAAAAAACGATAATTTTCGAAAACTCAATGTTAGCGATACTTCTAGAGTGTCATAAAAAAAGTAAAACCAATAAAACAAGTGGACTCTTCCAGTTTTGCCCCAAACAACAACGGTTCATTATTTGCTTAAAACGAATGAAATGACCATAATCAAATTTGTATTTTTAAGCTTTGAGGTTTTTTCATAAGCAAATTATATAACTTAAACATCGCTTAGTTCAAATGCAAAATTGCATGAATGCACTAACACGTAAACCACACTTAATTTTGTACGCCGAATTAATTTTTTATTTTCTTTTTTTCACAGATTTAAAATCTTACCGGTTATTAACAATACATATTTTTGATTTTATTTCTTTCTAATTTGTTTTGTGCATAATTTCAGTGCAAAAGAACAATTTACATACGTATAAGTTGATTCTAGTAATATGCTACATACACATTTTTCAAATATCATCCATTGCAGATACGTTAAAACTTTTAGCAATGTTTAGTCAACTATCAGTCCCTCAAGTGTATTTCCTAAATTATTTCCTACTATTGATATAGCAGCGAAGAATGGACATATATGTATGCATGTTGTTGTTGTTGTATTGCACGAATGTAGGTGCATACTTGTTAATAAGTGCATGGTGCATTGGCTACATACAAACAATTACTTTTAATATAATTAACCATATCTGTTTCAAAATGAATCGAATAGAATTCAACAGCTTTTTTCTCCTTAATACACTGTGTTGACGAAGCCCCCTCGCCATCGAATGTCGTGATCTCAAAATCAAATTTCAATTCGAATACTCGATTCGGGCAAAGGTAATTTCAGTTAAACAATCGGCTTTTGGTTTTGCCATTTATAAGTAATTGGTTGAACATGTATTGCGTCCACTTAGCTTAAGTAAATTATAGATTTCGTGTGTAAACAATTTCGTTGTGGTTGACCACTTTCATTTAATTTATTAAATTATTATGAAATAATGACGCCGAAAGTTCCAAAACAAGTTTATTTATAACACAGCTAAAATGCTGCACCGCTACATTTTTATATTTGAACATAATTAAATAATATTATGTATAACAAATGTTAATAAAAAAAGAAAGCGTGGACTTTTTTTACCAAGTTACGTATTAATGAAGAATAAAGCAAGAACAGTTAATAAATGCGAAACCTAAAACAGTTTTATATGGAAAATAATGGAAGTTTATATATTTTTACTTTTCATGTTAATAACTTTAAGTTAAACTTACTGGAGTGTATTTATATGTAGTATTTTTTTTAGTTGTGTGCATTGTTGTAATACATTGTATTTGCTTATATACACACTAGTTTATATATATACTCTGTAAATATGTATACTAAGATACATATCCATTTCATTTAAATGTTTTTCTTTGTTTAATTTATCATAAAGTTACTTCAATTAAAGTTAAATGTTCTTCCGGAAATTTAGTTGAATTGCTCGGGCATAACATAAGAGATATCATCCCAAGGATGACGATATAGACCCTGCTTCAGCCTCTTCTGGTCCATGTAATGACCGATGAAACCTATGCTGCGTCCCAGCACGAAGAGCGAGTTGATCGCACCGATATTGATGTATTCTTGAGCTTCCTCACTGCAAAGATAAAAATAAAGAATTAATAAAACAAAATATGTTGCAGCGCTAAATAATATGGAATAGTAAGAAAGGATAAATCAGAATATTGCTATCCGGAAACTAAAAATTAAATTATAACAAAAAAAGCTAACCTCAAAATTGATCTAACTTAAACAGCGAATCCAACACGTTTTTATAATTTTAAAGTACTATACAAATTGAACGCCTTTCTTCCTTTCACGAGTAAATAAAAAAACTACTTTGGGTGGGAAGCAAGAAAGTTTAAACCTTCAAAAACGTTTGAAATGCATTTTTTAAACCAAAAGTCATCAGCATTTCCATAAACTCAGGACCATTTTCTCAAGAAGGTTTTAAAATTACTTTGTCTTTTGAACACAAATTTTGTTCTAAAAAAATGTGATGAACACACACCACTTAATCCAAGTTCCCCCAACACTGAACTCACCTCGTGAATGAGCCGCAGTTGCGTAACATGTCCACGAAACTCGTAGCAATTACACCATCTACATTCAGGATCAGGTTCGGCTTTTTGCTTGTCGTGATCTTCTCCACTTCCAGCGCATATCTGAGCAATGGGCAAGCTGGGAAATTTTCCAATACAAATTCCTTGATAATTTTCACGCGCACATCTGGGTTATTAATCGATTTGACACGATGTCCAATACCCATAATGAGTCTACCTTCCTTGCGCATTTGATTGACAAACTCCATTGGATGCAAATTAGAGTCATAGGCCTCGGAGAATTGCCGGGCTGAACCATCCAAAGCGCCACCAAAGCGATCACCCTATAAAATGTGTTAACAATTTTATTAAATGTAACAAATTTCCGTTTGCCCTCCAACTCACAATTGTCAGCAAGCCACTGACGACGGACGAAACCAAGTCTTTGCCGGCACGTGCACACACAATTGTGTTATGCGCACCCGAAACAGCCGGTCCATGATCAGCCGTCACCATTAGGCACATTTCGAAGAACTTACAAACGTATGGAGGCAGACAGCGCTGGAACCACAAGAGTGACACCACACCACCAATACCCACGTCCTTGTTGAGCACCTCGCTGATGGGCATGCCAGCATACAGCAACTCTTGGCCACGCTCATCGCAAATAGACGTCATGAAGGAAGCGGGTTTGCGGATTAAACCTAATTCACGCGCCCAAGAGTAATCCATTGGCACAGTGGGTGGTGGTACTTCTTCTTTGGGCACAATGCGTCCCGATTTTACTAATTCGGCATATACTTGTTGAATGAGGTCACCCAACGAATCGAAAGATTCGGGTACGTATGCGCCTGCCTCACGCAATGCCTTGTTCTTTGCAGAAGCCGTCTCCCGATCTGAGTTGGCGCATGAACCTGCATGGCCAAATTGCACCTCAGAGGTGAACATGCTGGCACATGTACCAATACACCACGCCACTAAAGGTTTTGTTATGCGTCCATCCTTGAGAGCTGCGCACACCTCGTATTCCTCCGTGCCGCCTACCTCACCGAGCAGCACAATCAACTTGGCCTCAGGATCGGCCTGGTAGCGTAGAATGTGATCCATAAATGTTGAGCCCGGATAGCGATCACCGCCAATAGCAATACCCTCCTGCACACCATCCGTAGCTTTTGAGACAATGTTGTTCAATTCGTTGGACATACCGCCGGAACGCGATACATAGGCCACACTTCCGGGACGATAGAGTTTTGAATGTAATATATTATCCAACATGCCGCCGGTGTTGCCGATTTTGAAGCAACCAGGCTTGACACCACCAACAGTGGCGGGCCCAATGATAGATACGCCTTTCTTGTCGGCGGAAACAATCAGTTTGCGGGTCAAATTCTCGGGGATGCCTTCAGCAATAATAGCCACTGTGCGTATTTGTGGGAACTCCAATACCTCTAAAGTTGAATCATAAGCCGAACGTAATGAGGCAAAGTTAACCATCACATCGACATCTTTATGATTCTTAACAGCGTCAGACATTTTCTTATAAACTGGAATAAGAATCTCTTTGTGACCCCAGTAATACTTTTGCTTATGATCGCCGGTGAAGGGGTATACCATAGCGACAACGGATGGTTCATCACGTCTATATGGGAAAGAGGGGGGGGAAATTCATATAATACTGTTGACATACTAATGTTATTACGTTTAAAATACACTACAATTCTCCACTTCGCTCACCTGCAAATGAAATCGAAATCCAGCATTGATTGTACAGCCCGTTGTTGCATGCCCCAGACGATGGCTTTCGTTTTGTTGCTGAAAAATTTACGCGTATGCGCATTTGCGACATTGTTGTGCACAGAGTCATTGGTAACAGAGTCATCTGCCGAAATAGGTGGTAGTTTAATCGAGTGTGGTGATGAACCTATACCTTAAATGTGTTCCCAAATGATTTACGATTTTGGTTTTGATTTCGATAACGTTTTGAATGTTCATTGCAGTTGATTGAGAGCATGGGTAGATATCGTGCCAAGACGTTGTTGTTTTTTTGTTTTTTTTTTTTTTATGGTTGGTTTTGGTTTTTGAGATATGAACGTGAGGCGAAAGAGATAGATGCACAAAAACAGGCAAAACACACGAGCACAAACACATAGCAAACAATACGTTAAAGAGTATCATAGTGAGGATAGACGACAACAAATGTTTTTTTATGTTTCCAAAAAACAATTTAACGCTTTGTCAAAGTAGTAGTAATGGTGGTAGTGGTATTGGAAATTGAGGTGGTGGTGATGATGTTGAGCAGGATAACCGATTACATACAAACATGAGGACGGACGAAGAGGATACATACAAAAATACAAGAAATATATTTGAATATAAGTTATTAGTTGATAGCTTGTACAGGATATGGTTAGATAAAGGAAATTTTGAATATCAAAAGTTTTCAAATTTGTACTACAGTTAAATTTATGCATTTGAAACTTGGTGCTAAAAATTTCTATTTTGAAAAAGTGACAAATTGGCACTTTAAGGCCATTCAAAGCACGATAATCCAGCTCACTTCACACAAACGATAAAAGGTATACAAACTTGCGGTTTTTATTAAGCAACAATTTAAAAATTTTGAAATAAACAAATATTTCAGTATGTAGATTAAACCCGGGAATGCTTATAAAATGTGCTTTAAAGCTTTAAAATACCATTTTGATTAAAAAAAAACGATTTAACCAAACAAAAACGTGTTACTGAACTTTTAAATGCAATAAGAATCATCGCTTTTTTCTTGACAGTCTATCAGTGATCGTAAATAACAGTTATCACTTGTATATGTATTCCTATAATAATTAATGAGATAAACATTAGCCCTGTTACAGGTACTTCAGGATTTGCAGGTTTTACAGAATTTACAGGAAAAGCAGTTTTCGCCATTAATAAACCTTATGGAAGGTGGCGATCGGGATCGGCTTCCTGTAAAAACCCGTAAAACCTGCAAAAATTTAAGTACAAATGTATGATTAAAATTATTAATTTTTTATTTCAGCAATAAACGTGAAGGGTGAAAAATTAAAAAAAAAACTTAGTTCTTCAATAGCATGCACTTATTTTCCCATAAATACAATGTTAAAAAATCAATATCTGGGATATTCATCATTACCCAGAAGATAATTTAGGTAGCCCATCCTAAAAGGTCTACCGAAGAAGGGTTGAAAAAGTACTTCCTTGCATGCCTTCTAGAAGGGCTTATCCATTTACAATTTACGCGAATGTATAAATTTATATTATTTAACATTACAAATGAATTCCAATTAAAATTTTAAATTACATAACACATATTTGATATAAACCTCAAGCAAATACTTCAAAGATGTATGATTTTTATAAATTAAAGAAGCAACTTTAAAGAACTCCTCCAAAAGGCCTTCTGAAGTACGTCCTATAAAAGCCCTTCTGGAATGCCTTCTATGGGTAGCGAAAGAGGAAGCCCTTCAATTTGTGCCACTCCATACAAAAAAGAAAGGAGAAAGGAATATAGAGTGGAAGGCCTCTTGATTCTCAGGAAGGCCTTAAGGAAGGGCTTTTAACCCCTGCAATTATCTACTGGGTAGCTAGTCTTTTGTCTATTAACACTTTCCGCGTTCTGGAATGGAATCCCCAAACATTTTCTTTTGTGGATCGCATTATCATCGCTTTTCAAGGTTCAGCAATAGTCAGGCTAGGATGTAGAGGTTTGATTTCCTATCATACCGCTTCTCCATACTGGTTATAACCTGGTGGAATCGTTAGCCATGTTCTTCGCTAGTATTTTTTTACTAAGTTTTTTTTTTAATTTTTCACCCCTTTCTACTGAATCAATCGATAGGAGGTTGAATCCATCAGACGAATTGGATTTTCATTAATACGTGATTTTTTCTTCAGAAAAACTAGTTCAAATTATATTTTTAATTTTTTGTTTTAAACTTGGCATTTTTACATACTTCATCGTTTTTTTTTTTCAAGTACTGGACATGCTAGACAAATTTTGTAAATGCACTTCAAATCAGCATCGAAAAATCTATGAGATGAGGTTGGACCCGTTTTTGTTATAAAATACGACCAAATTTTGTTTAACCGTATAATATGCAATGCGAGAACGCTCCTATAATTTCAGATACCTTTTATTAACATCATATACAAGCCAAGTGATAGAAACATAATCATTTGTGGGTTAACTGTTATTCGCGATCTCTGCAGTCCAAACATGTTTATGAAAGTGGGCAGAAAAAAAAAACTTATGTTGAACCATGCAAAACCATCCAAGAATATACTTAATTTTACACCAATCTTTTGGAAGGCTTTTATTCAAACATAATTGTCAAATGTAAATGCAAACTTACCGCCATTATTGCTCTCTGCAGTTTCAGTGGCCTTGAGCTCAGACTGTGCTTGCTGACCTCCGGGCAGTAGAAAATTAGCTGTGGAGAATTCTGCAGCTGTGGTTTGTGGAATGGCTCGTTTACCCAGCGCCATGCCACAAATCGCAGTCATATGCGTCTCTGGACCGAACACGTGCAATGGAATGCCAAGTGTGGAGCCGAATTCGCGCATCTTGCGCAAGCCTTCTTGATAATTGGGGCCGGCACGACGCACGAAAATCGACACATTGTGTTCGACCAGTTTGGGTTGGAATTCACGCAGAGCTGTTATTATGCCACGGAAGGTTGCAGCAACATTGGTGAAGTTAGCAATGCCACCACCAGTGATGAGCACTTTTCCCTCTGGATGCTTTGGTGACGAAGTCATGAGGGTCAAAATAGTTTTGGCATATTCATAAGTTTGCTGCTCAGATGGCGCGCCACTGTATTCACCATAGTTGGCCAATTCGGAGGCACCACCCAAATCACAAATCGTATCTGAATAAATAACACTAGCGCCACCACCGGCCACCATAGTCCAAATGCGACCATTGCGATTGAGAATTGTCAACTGTAAAGAAAAGAGATATGAGTGATGTATGTATGTATGTATGAACATATATAGTAAAATAATCCTACTGAAATGTCAATGCAAACTAACCTTCAATGAAGCGCCACTCTTCGCATCCAAATCGGCTATGTAGGCTTCTTCTGGATATGCGTCGCGACCGAACGGCGGTGGATACTCAACATCACCCCATTTGGGACGGCAAATGAAATCGGCCGTAGAATCCAATTTGGCGGCCAAGTCCAAAATATACATGCTGTCTTTGGTCACGACCAGTGGATTGATTTCCAAATATGTGAAGTAAAGATCGACATAAGCTCGGTAAAGAGCGAAAATAAAATTGGCGATACGCTTCTTCTTCGAAGCATCGTTGACATGTACCAACAGTTTTGTTGTGATTTCTTCGACGGAAGTTTCATTGTTAACCAGCACGTCCAATTTCAAGGCCTTCGCATCTACATCACCAATATCAACACCACCTTGGTGGTAGAACAGAATCGTATCGGCACTGCGATGCGAGTAGATGCAGACATACATTTCCTCAGACTGGTGTGATTAGAAGTGAAAATACAAAGTTAGATTGAATTTTAAATAACAAATGTTTAATTTCCTAACTTCTTCTCACCTCGTCATGTGGCAAAAATGGTTCAATAATGAAATTACGCAACTTGCCCACAGTATTGCCGATCTTTTGATCCTTATCTATGCGTTCGCCAATCCATTGCTTGACTTGTTCGAAATTTTTCTTAACGCCGATTAAACCCAATTTGCCGCGTCGCTTAATCAATTGATCCGGTTTCACCACTAATGGCTGCAAATGGAAAATTACATAAAAGGTGTATGAGTAACTATAAAAGCGCACAATGTTCACTTGTAAAGTCGGTAATCAGCTAAAAGGTGTAGGTAAATAAAATAGATATGACTTTATGTATGTACCTGCATATGTACTAACTAAACGTGATCGAATATACTCGTGCGTACATACTAGAAGTAGTGCAGTGGCGCACCTAAGAATGTAAATACTTATGCATACATATATACATATGTATGTATGTATACATATGAATACTATACTATTGCTAGAAACAAAGGTTATTCAAGATACTGAAAAACAATTCAAATATTGGATTGAATATGGCTTTTGAACTTGCAAATATCAACACATGCACAAATATTACTTGTGTTTATTTATTTGTATTGTCAAACGCAGATTTAGAATCACTTGCGAAAGTGCAAAAGTGGCATTGCAGTTCTAAATATTCATAAAAAATATGAAAGGAACCAAGGCTAAGAAGTTTCTTCATACATAAATATGTACTATATATAGTAGCGTGGGCCGAAAATCCGCTTTTTTAGAATTTTGTTTGGTAATAGCAAAAATATGATTCATTATGCTTTGAAAAAATCTGTGTGAAATTTAGAATTTTTTAGTCAATACCTAGGCTCGCCCAAGCCCATCAGAGTTCAATATGCTCAAAAAATAAAAATTAATAAATAGATTAATTAATACATTTTTTTACTAAAATTGCAATAATCTTCGAAAGTATTAGTCCTACATAGTTTGGTATATGGATCCTTTTTGTAGAGAATCGAAGTTAGCTAACAAACAAATTTTTTAGTACTTCACCTTTGGTGGACATGGGTAGGATATTGACCAAAAATTTTCACAGTTCACACAGATTTATTTTAGAGCACCATATTTTTGCTATTACCAATCAAAATTCTAAAAAAGCGTATTCTCGGCACACGCTAATATATAGTACAAGGATATATGTGCAAGGATATGGATATTTTCCAGTAAGAAAAAAGAAAACCATAGCCAGGTGCTCAGAGGAGGAAGGAGTTGCGGGCCACCCTGGTAATTGGTAATTAGTTAAAATTAGAAATAATCATAAAATAATCACAATTTAATTAAAAAACTAATGCATTTATTTTTGTAATTATTTAGATTATTTTTAAGATTTTTTTTTTCAATTCATCTGTGGACACCCGGACGCTGTTGACTTTATTTATTTTTCTAAAAGTCTAGATTTAGTTCTTTATTTCAAAACTTGTCTTTTGAAAGTATTTTTTTGATACGATGTCAAACATTAATGTATTGCATATATAACAGCCTAGTAGTCTGTACTACAGACTCTGTAGATACAAATTTTGAAGAAAGAGCAGAGAGAATGCATAAAAGTTCCTTGTCGAAGCGAGTGCATTTACCATTCTTAGTACGTGTGAAGAATGTGCAAAGCTTATTTGGTTCTACTGGCAATGCTAAGCTTCACCAAAGCTACGTTGACTGCTACTCAGTATAGGAAATGTAGTTACACCTCAGCCAAATTATGATATACTAGCGTGACCCAATGTGTACCCCATCCAACACTACATATAAACGTTTCACTTATTCTCCCGTAAACAGCGGAGAAGGCTGTGAATATTCAAGGATTCTTAGCCCGCTACGCTGAGAGATATTTCTGATTACGTTGTCGTATTTAGGACAAGGCAGGACGGGCGCAGGGAAATTTCTCGATGCCATTTACCTCCTCCTCGTTCCTTTAACTGTGGTAGAAGTCATTAGAGGGGAAGCGTTTACGCTCTTCTTGTATTCACATTGAAAAAATAATAATATTTTGGCGCTTACACTTTAGTAAAGCGTTTGGCCGAGCTTCTCCTCCAATTTTTGGAGGAGATGTGATTACACAAATGAAGGCACCTACAGTTTTACGGCGTAACCGAACGGCAAATGAATTTTATGAGAAGCTTTCTCAAGGCAGAAATAGACTTGGAGGTTTGCCATTTCCTGTCGAAAACCTTTTTCTGTAATTTTTTTGGATGCTACTTTGACCAGCAATTTGAAAACAATCCAAGGTAACGTGCGATAAATTACAAATGGAAGCGTAGGTTGGGGAAGTATTGCGGGTATATTCCCGCTTCGAGCTGTATCATCTAATATGTATAAAATATTTAGCCAAAATGTCTCCAATTTCAGGAACAAATTTGATCACCTCTTACAAAATTATATTTGATTGTACGAGTAACTATAGAAGTGTCTTCCCGTTAAGTGAACTAGGGCCTATCAATAAATTTAATAAATTTGCTTTTAAAAATGCATGTCTTAATATTCACACAGATGTCTCTAAAAAAGCGCTCTTTCCGATTAAATGGGCCGGTCTGACCCACACAATCACAAGTGTAAACGCTCACCTGACGTCATAACATGAACAACATCAGGCCACCTTGCTGCTTACAAACAATTGACACCACGACAACAATTTTGTTGTGTGTTTCTGTACTCTTGGGTGTAGCATAAGATCGTTATAGTTGAACAAAAACACTAGAGGATGATTGCATATATGTATGTATTAATAATGAGCTGGTTGGGAGAGAGAAATAAAGAGAGTGGGATAGGATTCTGACGAGTTCATCGTGATAACGATAAGGTAAATACATAAACAAACGCTAGAAATTGGATGATGTATGACGTTCGAGTACTTCTACAATTTTTCGAATATAAATTTGCATATTCAATAATTTCTACGTTTAAAAATAGCACGTACTCTATACAACTGCAAGGTAGTACCACTCAGCCAAAGCGATCGCCTACTAATACTTTATTATAATAGTCGAGACAAACATAGCCCAAACATATTGAGTATGATTTTTATGAATAAAAGCGACAGCTGAATGAGAACTCCTCCAAAAGGCCTTATGGAATACGTCCTAAAAAAGGCCTTCTGGTAGCCGTTTTATTGATAACGAAAGCAGAAGGCTTTCCATTTGTGCCACTCCATACAGAAAAGAGAGGAGAAAGGAATGCATAGTGGAAGGCCTATTGTTTCTAAAGTAGGCCTTTTGGAAGGGCTTTTAGCTCCCGTAATTATCTACTGGGTACAGCACCAGTAACAACTGAGAAATGCTTGATGAATTTCGCCGACCTAAACGGGGATAGATCGCCGAACGAACAGCCCTTGGTCGGGTAAAACCCGAGTCATTCCGGTACGTAGAACCGGCTGTCGTGGGAATGACAGACCCTGAACGACCTTCACTGGGAGTCGGTTCGGTCGGAGTCGGTCAAGTTATGTAGACTATCCGACCACGGGCTGTCCCTCCAACACTAGGCGAATTTGGCGAAGGTGGTATCGGTTGAGCAAAAACAAAAATTACAACAACTAATTATACGCCCAATGACAGCAAGAAGTATCCCAAAATACAACGAACGCAACCTTTTATAAATTCGCCTTGCTCCAGTATAATTCCTCAAAAACTTTGGAGAATTTGTACGCTATTACAGCAATAACAACCACAGCAGTGAGAAATAAATTAAAAATTACACAAAACGATGGCAAAACGCCGAAATCGGGTTGTCTCCGAACCTAAATTTACGGAATGGCGGCAATTCATTCTAAAATAAACACTTTTCTACAACTTTTTTCCACATACACACATACAAGAAATCGCACAAGAAAATATACAAGAAATGTTTATTTAACTATTCCCACCATGCAAAACATGGGAAATACTCATCAATCGTCAATAGCAAAAAATTGACGACTCACCGATTTATTGCCGTGGTGACAAATTGGCAACATCATTTCTTTCACGTAAATTTTGGAATAAATAAGTTATCAAAAATTCCCAAACTTATGAATTTCACAACAAAAGTAATATCCAGAAGCATCTAATTTATGCCAGAGATAGGATTGAAAAAATAGGAAGCCCCATATCGATAGAAAGACTTAATCCCGTTTTCAAGCTCCAATTTTTTATACAAAAAATAAATGAAGTATTAAGAAGAAAAACAATTTCCAAATATCGCCTGTAGCAATAAAAAGGCGATAACAAAACGACTCATTCAGGTAATAACAAAACGATTCGCCCAGGCGAGTTGCCTTCGGTGGACGTTTTAGAGCCACTGGTAATAAGATATCGATATGATGGCGATATTACCGGCAATAAATTTTTTGCTGAGGGCGACACATTTTCTTATTGCCGGCAACAAAAATTCTCTGGTGGGTTAGTACTATTATCAAACACATCGCATGATTTACAAAAAAAAAAACAACGTTCAAAATACAAGTCTATGACTAAGACCGAGTCAGTGGCTGATAAGATTTTTTTCATAGGTTTATAGACAAATAAGTTGTGATTGTTATCATATATTGAATATTCTATAATCAAATAAACCACGCGATTGTTGTTAAATCAGCAATAGCCATGCGTAGCCTATAAACACATACTTAATTCGCATTGACCTCTAGCTACGGCTATTTAAAATTTCCACATCTACACTTTTAAATCAACTAATACAGTTCTATTAGAACATATAGCAAAAGCAATACCGATAACAGCAATAAATGCAAATGTATACATACATATATGTATGTTAACTCATACATATGTACATATATTCAATAAGTCTGGAAATTAACAATCATAGGTTTGTGTGTTTTTAGCGTTATCCCATTATCAGTGCAAATAAAATAAAAATAAAATAAAATATAAAGAAAAAAATTAACTTAAGCTCTCGCGTACCATAATAACGGTATTCTATTTTGATATTATTAATTAAACATATGTACATATGTATGTACTTATGCATATTCCAATGCAAAACAATAACAATTTCATTTCGTGATGAACAAGCAAATTTTTGCCGGTTGTGTTGAAGTTCAATGGAAAACGATTTTTTGTATAATAAAACTAATTTAAAATCACGTAAATTTTAGTATTCGTAATATTAATTATATTCTACCTCGCCCACCTTTACTTCATACACTTTGAAATATTTCTGCTTCAAGATTGTGTGCAATAAAAGTGTGAAGTGTATAAACTAAATGTGGTACTAAATCAGAGAAGCCATTCAATCGATTTAGGGTACTGTAAATTATTTTCACACATATACAGGTAAATAAGAGATTGTTATTATTGTGTAGCTGTTAAATGGTTATCGACGCGAGTACTACTTACCGTGTCCAGCAGCCAAGGATGCCTTACGGACAATTGTGACCAATCCGTTTGGGTGTTCACTGTTGCAAACCGACACTGAGCCGCACCGGAAGGTCCATTCACATTCAAATGCCGATTTAATATATCCTTGCCAGAGGCTTCGGAAATGGCTTTGGCAGACATGTTTGTGACTGTTTGTTTTTAGCAAGAAAATTTTCCTGTTAGATTTGTGGTATACACAGTATTTTTAGTTGTTGTTTGCTAAAAATTAAGAAAAGTAGTGTTAGAATTATTACATATCGCAAAATAATATTCTAAAAACTGAAGTAAATTAATTTGAAAGTCCATGACCCTTAGCTATCCCAGTAGATAATTTCCGGAAATAGAAAAAGCCCTTCTAGAATTTATGCAGGGAAGCACTTTCTTTATACCTTCTTGGGTAGGCCTTTTAGAATCGTTTCACTTAAGAAGGCCTACCTAAATTATCTTTTGGGATATTCGTTTTATATGTATAGCGCGTTTTGTAAAAAGAAACGATATTTTACTTTGAAATCAGATTTTATAAATTTGCCAATTATAGACACACTAAAATCAGGTTTTAGGAGCACACATCCAAATAAAACTGGAATTTTGATGCAGCTCGTGGCCATTAGTCTACACTCCTAACATCCCAAGGATTTTTATTTCCACCAACAATAAATGGCGAATAGTTTGTCATCGTAGCAACAACCACAAACACTTTCACAGTTTTAATGGGGCATTTTTTGTGGTTAAAATAAAATTTTAGGTTCGTCTAGATGAGATCACTTTTAGAAAGCAATTATTTATAATGATAATTATTTTTAATATCATAAGGAATTTTCAGGTTCTAGTATATTATTAACTTGTATTTTGTTGCATTTTATTAAAAAGTGCAATTTGTTCAATAAGCGGCCATTTAAAGCACCTCCCTTCTACGAGCGAAAAGTTAAACGATTACACAAAAACAAGTTTATTTAAATGGACAAATATTAAATGGAAAAATACGCGCCACATACTCGCTTTTTCTTTCGTTCTTTTTTTTTTCTTCTCTATGTCTGTATTTCCTTTCGAGCGAGACCGGTGCCCGTTTAATAGCAAATGCCAACTATTTGTTTAACACCAAGCGGTACGACAAGTGTATATTTATTGAGCCAGCAAGCAAGCAACCGTTTCAAAAGCGCGTCAGGCGAGAACTGAAATCAGCTCAAAATAGCAGGTAGAATGAAGCCAACCGTTGCTCCTGTGGCGTTGCTAATGCTTCGAGAGCGAATGTGATTGTGTAGCACCCACTTCAGCGACGCCGTAAATTGTACCACGACATTACGAAAGGCAGTACGCACGTATCGTTAACATCGACGAAAGTTAATGATCGTTGCTGATCGCTCTAACTAATCGCACTTAACACTGATATCAGCCAATAGTATATGCGAAGCGCTCACTTTTATTTAAGCTTAAGCAGATCGGATCGAATATGAAGTACATAAGGATATTCATATAGTAAATGCATGCAATATTGCTGTTTTAAAAGTTTTATAGAATATTATATTGGATTTCTAGTTCTCTTTAGTCTTTAGATATGTTTGCTTCATATAGTACATACATACATACATATGTATGTAATTGATTTAATTTAAATTGGAATAAGCAATATGAAACGTCAAAGCTGCTACATACATATGCACAGATGGCGTGACATGTTCTGAACACCGTTCCAGCGTGCGCTTCAAGCCTGAGCATATGCTTACATATATGTTCAATAGGGTGGTCCAAATTTAGAGGTCACTCAAAGCGTTCAAATTGTTCCATGTAATTTAAATTGATTCTTGAAAATCAATATTTTTCGATCGGAAAACTCTGTTCTCATCAGAATAAATACATAAACCAATGAACATATCCAATTGTTTATTTTAACATTTTTTCATACTAAAAACTGTTTAGCTTGACGGTTTGACGGACCTATAAAATATAGTTAACGTATGCGGAACGAAATACGAACTGATGCAGTAAAAAGAAACAGCTATACTTTCGGATGCAACAAATATTGTTTTCCCACTCGCATAGATATTGTCGAAATTTCCAAGAAACATTTTTATAAAAAAGACTCATGTCCTTAACAGGCCAATCGGTTTAAGTTTTCTGGAATAAGGTGGAGTGCTTTTATATTTTTTTGGGACTTTATTGTGCCAATTTGAGTTATTATTTTGTAGCCATTTAGACGATAATTAGTTCAGAGTTATATTTAGGTGTTCTTTTATGGGTCCCCAATGAAAAGTATTTCCCTAATTCGTTGTACAAAACTGAAATGAATGTGGTGCACGCAAATTTTGGGAAAGCGCTCATAGCCGCTTTTAATTTCCCATTCAACGTTTAAAAAATCTTGGGTAGATTGGTTTGCCCATATTTCACTATGTTTGTTGTATTTCCCTGGCTCTTGCAGTCTCTAAGGTTTTTTTTGCTTACTTTGCACTTCATTGTCATTATACGCTGTGATTTTTCAGAGAGATCAAGCAATTTATGAATTTGTTACGGTCTCATTTCGCTGCTATGTGAAACATGTTTTTTCGCACTCATGTGTTTTCCTTCTAGTGTTTTCCTATTCTTTAAAGCTTTTGTAAATAATAGAGAAAAAATAGAGAAAAAATGAAAAAGCACGTTACTTTTCGTGACATTGAATTTCGGTATACAAAATTTACAAGCATATTTTCAGAGTTCGTTCACTTTTAAAGAAATTTTTAGTGGAATGCTTGTAAAGATTGCGCAGTAGATTTTGGTATACTTAGTTTGGCTCCTGTGTTTACCAGAATTTGTTAAAATCTGCTTAGAAATTGTCCGCATTTCATTTCGCATACGTTACTATGAATTAATGGTTAAATAAATAATCGGGTATTATTATTGGGAAACTCCTGAATAGAAACAGAAGTTCTTACTATCAGTTCGATATTTCAAAATCCCGGGACCTTAAAAACACCGGCATCCCGGGATCACATATACACACAAACCCATATACGGAATTATATAAAACTATTACAATTTTGGAGTATGTATAACAAATATTTATTAACAACAATAATGAAGTTTGTTTGCATTATTTTTAAGATTCAGCGATTTAAAATTTTGTTCTGACAGCATAAACTCGTCGTAGAGTATCAGTACGAATCTTCATTACGAACGGATTTAATGAAGGCTGTCTACGAATTTCGAATTTACGTTCGTAGCTTTTGGGATCCAGTAGATTTCACGAAAATCGAACCTACGATGGATTCTGTGATAGCCCTGATTTTGAAAGCGTCAATCTACTATTATTATTATTATACTAGTTTCAGTTGAAAGCTTAATCCTAATTTGCGTATTGAAAAGTTAATAGGAGCAAGCTTTGCAGCAACAATATTGTATCCAGCCCCTTGTTACCTCTCTTAATTGAGTTCTCTCTCCGGTAAATACATAGTTCACAACTGACAACATCTAGCTTTTCTACAACAAAAGCCGTTTTCTCAGAAATCGCAGACAAGTGATGACGGAAATTCGTTTCAAAATAAATCATCTTTCTGCACTCTCGGAAAAATCAACCAACAAAATCAATAAACGCAATGCTGTTGTTGTTGTAACAGCATACAAATTAAAGAGATTCTGGGGAGTGGAGTGACATTCCTTGGCCAGATATAAAAAAGAGGTCGTTCCGATTATCTAGATCCGACTGTCGTGGGAACAAACAAACTTAATAAAATTGTTTAATATAAACAGTTATGAGGCCACGAAAAGGACAAAAACAAAAACTTAAAGTGTAACCTAATTTAAAAACCATAAGGACATGATCAAGTCTAAATAGCAACAAAAAATAGTTGCCCTCGATTGTAGTTGAGTTGACAAATAAAAATAGTGGTAAAAAGCTATAACAGTTAACAAGACGAACTCAGCTCAGTGGGTAGACCACTGACTTTGAAAGCCGGAGTCGCTAGTTCAAATCCCAGTGGATTCGAAGAAAAGGTCTGATGCGGAAATGTTATAGCAGTGCAGTTATAACTTCTACCACTTTGTAATTATTGTTTTTTTTTACTATTTTCCAGAATTATTTAACAATTAACAGAATTATCTTTCTTCAAAGTGAAAATAAGATGAAAACTCGTGAATAAAAACCAGGGAAAAAAATGTACTTATTAACTTGAACCGGGGTGTATGTATGTTTTCATATGACGGAGTGATAGCATGGTGTCGCCGTCCAGCAGATGAGTTTGTGATCAGAGATTAGCTAAAAATGTGATCAATTTGCCACTTAAAGCTCCCACATATATATGTACACACACACACGTATGTACATATGTATGTGCATATGCAGTGACTCAAACAAGTGTTCACGTGTTGAATTTTTAAATATTCGCAATGTTTTTCAAG
>NW_023458561.1:61401394-61423330 GCF_013731165.1 Rhagoletis pomonella | reverse complement strand
TTTTTTTGGTGATGCAGTCTAATGTACATACATTCTAAATTTAAGTCAAATCGGACGGTTTTTAGAGATATCTCGACTCCAACACCACCAGAATTTTTCGTTGCTCTATGCACCAAAGACACCAGACCTATATGCGATATTTAAATCTAATTGTATGTACCGTATGTTTTGTTTTAGTTTAATCCTTAGGTATTTTAGTTCTCCAAATGGCATCACATTCGACAGCCATTTCGCAAAATAAAACCTTGGACCGGTCGAGTATATGCTTGAAGCTTTTACCTTAGCTGTGATATATTTTGTTTGTCATGCGTCGAAAAATAAAGCGTGAACCGTTGCCATTCCGTTTATATCAATTACTCTGTTAACAACAGCAATATTCACTAATTGACGATAGATAAATTTTGTACTTTTATTTTTATAAGCAATCACTTTCACTGTCCAAGGGCAACGTTCATTTGCTCATAAACACTATTAAACATTTATGTATAGATGTATTATAATATGCATTACACTACAAAAAAGTACATTTATTCCAATAGAATCAAAATTTTCCCACTTTTCAATAAACAAATAACTTTATAAATTTTTTTCGTTTGTTAGAAGAAAATGTGTTAATGCGCATGTGGACATATGAACACATATCCATCTAAATGCATACGTCTTTTTGTATTAATAATTTTAAGTTACAGTGTATTTTTATTTACATATTTAGAGTTGCATACATTGTATGTCTGTGGAAGCTCGCCAGACATGCGAATCAGTGATCGGACTTCTACCACATGGTGGTAGATCTGCCACTTTTTTTGAGCATCCACCACATCTGCCACACAAGGTCTAAAATCTACAAAATATTTGCGTTTTTGAGTTATTTTATTTTTTTTGCTCGACATAATTTTTTTCATTTTAAGTGCAAAAACTAAACACAACACTAAACACTAACAACAAAGCCGAATGGGAGGATAAAATAAACTGTAAAATAGTAAATTGTTTCAATAATCAATTTTTCGACAGTAAACGTGAGTTTATTGTGTTAATTTGCAAAATATATTATTTATAAAAAGAATTAATAACGAAAATGTTAAAAAACGGCGATTTTTGTGAAAGTATTAGAAAATTTCAGTGCATCTAAAGTAAACAACCTTTAACTTGAGAATTGGCAAAATCGGCAAATCCCAAGTAGCGGTTTCTGGCACGTGCCACATTTGTTAGCAACATCGTGATGGGATAAAAAGAAAAGCTGGCAGCACTCCGCAAGGTTGCAGAAATCTCTTAAATTATGATCGAAAAACATCTTGATACCGAAGTAGCTGCTTTACACTGTCAAGGAAAAAAATTGTCACAACTCAACTAAAAAAAAAAATTAATTTAAGTTGCACTTCAATCTTGCACTTTATTATACTAAAATTAATTTTTTTTTAGATTCTAGTTAAAATGTTTGTAATTTGGGGGAAACCATGCGGAATTTTTTTTTTATTGTTATACAAAGTTTGAACCAAAACCTGAGATCTGCCACATCTTTTTCCAGATTCTACCAGAAAATTTTTTTTAGGTCCGATCACTGATGCGAATTATCTATGCCGTTGCTATCTGAGTTAAAAATAGTTCGCTGCACAGCACCACAGATTCGAACGGCACTGTTGTTGGTGATGCGGTCAGGGAATTGACGTAGTGGCGGCGGTTTCTTTCATTTAATTGTTGATAAAATTTCAAAAATCCAACACACACGTAAACTTACATTTATGTATTGGCTGTACATGTCCAAAATGTTTGTGTTTACATACTCATACATAATTACATATATACAAACATGCATATATAAATGTCTAAAAAAAATTCCTCGCCGAAGGCATGCATTTTCTTTGTTTTGCTTCGTTAACTATGCACATAAATAAAAGATAAGTATGTACATACATAGTACATATATCAATATATATGTATATGTACATATATGTTTATAATTGATAAAAACGCACACTAGCTGAATTGCTACCACTGTTGTACTTTTAATTTATTCGCTTCCACCTGTTTGAATGAATGCACCAAATTTCAAATGCCTGGCTGGCAGAATACGTAATGCGTGACGTGTCAGTGCTAATGTTTTGCCCACCCACCTACGCCCACATACCGATGCATTGTCTTCCTAAGACACGCTTATTTCCGCTATGAAATGCGCACAATTTTGTTTCGCTCGATTGTAGCATGTGTATGGAAACTATTGCCATCTGTGTGCATTTACTCGTCAGAGGAAAAAGTGTTTTGAACGAATTTAGTAGAAACGTGCCAAAAAAGTGAGTGTGCATATTTGTGCGACATTGTTACCAGTTTTGACTAGTTTTAATTTCATTGATTAATAGTCTTTAATGTATTATACAATTATAGCTAATTATACAACAAAAAGCATATAAAGCCAAATTTCTTAATTTGTGCAAAAATTAGAAAAATTTAACAAATTTTCATCAAACTTGCTTTTAAATTAGGATGAAATATAAAAAAAATATTCGAACACATTTTGTGAATACAATTTTAAAAATGAACATTAATCAATCAAAAGAAAAATAGAAAAACTCATTTTGAAAACGGACCATACGGCTAGTCGAGTATTTGATTAAGTAGCAACTTTTTTTTTTTTTGTATAGGAGTATCGGATAAATTATTCTTTTATTGTAATTATTTTGGCAATACATAATCGAAAAAAATCGTGTCATGTACGCCTACACTAGTATTCTCATACACATTTTCATTTATTTCTGAACATTTCGTGGGTGTAAATTTTCATTCATGCTCGCCAGGTATTGCATTTGCTATTCCTATCAAATTTGAAACTTTTCTTTCTCATCGTCGCATTTTCTATGCATAAAATTTGCTGCTTCCCCAGCAGTCATTTCTAAACTTTTGCACAAGCAATTCATATTTTCGTGTTTACACACACACACGCAAATTTGTGATTTGTTTCTTTTAATTTTTTCTCGAAATTTTTCCCATAGACACGGCGGCAGCGGTTTCTGTTTGCCTGATGTGCGAATATACTGACGCGTAGGATTTAAAAATGCACAAATTTAGGCACTATTCATTCAACTACATACAAATGAATTTTTATTGTAATGGAGGGTTAGATTTAGCTCTTTATTGTCCTTTTTTGCTCCGAAAATTGCGATTTAGCTCCTAGCTCTTTTTTAGCTGTTTTCAAAATTATTTACCACTTTCTTAGCTCCAAAAAGTTTTAGCTGTATTTGTGTAATTTATTAAAATTAAAAATCTGTGATTTCATTATACAAGTATTGATTAAAATTCATTTGGCTTTAGTGATCTCAGACTAGTTTCGATACCTTCATGTTATTCTATTTCGATTAATACTTACTTACTCGCATTCCTAATGCAAATGGCGCATAAGCAAATGGAAAATAGGCAAGTAAGTCTATTAGTTTCTACCACGTGCGCGGGAGCACATATTCTACAATTTCAATTGCATAACGTCGATGTTTTTGCAAAACCGCCCATTGACCAGTTGCAAAACCGCTTAAATCGCTGTTGTGGCAAAAATGAGATTTCATAACCCTGAACTCCAGGCACCGGATTTATGCATACAAATCGTAAAATCGTTATTAAACCAACCGATTAGTAAAATAATAGCTAGAGAAAAGAAAAACCGTTTTTACGCTCTCCTGTAAAATCTGAGTGCCGTAAGATAGGCGATTTTGCAATTGGTCGATGGGCGGTTTTGCAAAAACATCGACGATAAATATAGAGCTAAGTCTCCGACGTTATGGTATCGAGAAGCACGTGCTGAATACAAGTATTGGAAAAATAATCTGCAATCTCACAACTATAATTATCTGCAACAAAACTTTATACTCCCGAAGGATAAGGCGAAAGTTGGTACGAGTAGGTCAGCAAGAGCTTGGTTGCGCGGGATGAGCAATTGGCGCAACTTCGCGAAGAAAAGGACAAACGGTGCAAAAAAAGAAGAAAAAGGAGGAAGAAGAAACGACTGTTGCGTTATGTTGAACTCTGTCAAAATAGACTAAGCCAAAAGAAGAAGAATGAAGGCGTTAACTAAAAACATTCATTTAAAAATGGCCAAGTTGTGAGGCAGAGCTATTACAAAGCAGAGCTATTACAGGTCCATTCCTTAGATAGGTAATTTTCTTACTCGACTCGAGTATATTAATATATGTACATACATATGTATGCACATAAAACTGTGTCAAATAAAACTAGTAATTTCTTTCTATAGGTCCCATATGAAAATTTCGTTATCGGTCACAAAAAAATAGTTGTCGCAAAATTTCAGCCCTCTATCTTTATCGTTCAGTTAGTGCTCGCAAAAATAAGATTTTTTAATGAAAAAAACCTCTTCCCGCTACTTTTTTAATAAACATCATTTCATCAAAATCGTTTGAGCCGTTTCCGAGAAAGCTATGGATATATATGTAAATATGTACAAAAATTGCTCGTTTAATGTAATAAGATTAGGGAAGACAAAAATATGCACAAAAAACTTAATTATATTATCACTAAAATGACTCCAAAATATTAAAAATATGCTTGATATATGCCCAAAAAATGCATATGTGAAACGAACATTTTGTCGATTATCGCATAAAAAGTTTTTTTACATACATACTATATGTATTGAAAATGAACGCTCTACGTCACAAGACTTTGTTGGACAGAATTTAAAAGATGACAATTCTCCAGGTGAAAATATTGCAACATTTTATTAAAATGTTGCTTCACACAAAATATATTGTTTCGGATACTGAGAAGTTACAATAGATGCTGAATAAAACTCGCTGCTCAGTTTGCAACACACCCGGAAACTGTTGAACAGCTTCCGCTAAAAACGAAAAAATGTCATTGAATTTTTCAACCACCAAAACCGGTTTAGCGCGAAACTTTGCTATTGAAAAACGACAGTCGAAAAATTTTTTCTTTAAAATTGTTTACTAGAAAATAATGGGACTTTCCATTGTTGTTTCTTTTTGTCAATTCAACAAACCTCGTCAGCAACCCTGGCTACCTCCGCAAATGTATTGTCAGATGAAATTGTGCGAAAATTAAGTTACATATTATTAAACTAATAATTGTTACGCATTTTTATGCTTATTCTCCAAAATATGTATTTTGTGTCATAATATGTGTTTGCATATGCAATATGCATTTGCGTATTTTTGTCTTACCTAGTAATAGTAAGATTTTTAAATTTTTAAATGTAGAAATCTTTGCTGCTAAAATTTCCATTGAAAAAGTTTTGTTAATATTGTTCTTGAAAAAATTTTTTAACGGCAAGAAAACATGCATTTTATGTCGAACGTACTTTTTATTTTGACATCAGCGCCACCAGCGGCTCCATTTTTTGCAAATCAATGTCTTATTACTAGGATTCGGAATCTCGTGCAAATGCATGTTTTTACTGGTCATCTTCAAATGGAAATGGTTAAGTTAGCTTTACGAATCAGGAAATTTCCTTTAAAATGGCATTCAATATTCGATCCAATGCATATTTTGCAGTAAATGCATGATTTTGCATATTTTGCAAAAATGCCTAGTTTAGCATATTTATTACGCATATTTTATTATATTTTGCAATAAATGCATATGGTTTTTGCATATTTTTTATTTATTTTTTTATTTTATTTACAACTATTTAAATTTTGTGCGAAATCTCTTGACAAAACAAAAATACCTTAAATTATTTCAAATCTCAACTAATGGAGGACTTAGGAGAAAGCTGACGAACTATCAAAGTGCAGCTCAGCACTGAATGTCAAAACGCCACGCCAAAATTACCGAAATTTATCACTTGAAGGCCAAGCAGTATGTTTTAGAGAGCAATTGCCTGCCTCTCTGTGTATGACGTACTGAAATTCATTAAAGCCGCCAAATAGCTGTAGGTTTTACGTGTTGTGGAATGTAAATGACAAACTTGTTAATTGCTTTTTACCTGGTAGACAATGCACTTAAAGCAACCAAACATTAATATGAACCACTATTAAAGTGTCAATGTTTCTATTTACACAAGTTTGTAACTGTCTGCTTGATTATAAACTAATTTTATACATAAATTTGTATTGTTTTTTTTTTTGTTTTTTTCTTGTTAAAATACATTTGTTATTTATTTTCGTACCAGCAATATTGCATATTTTACTGGTTTATAGCGCAAATTTTTCAATTTTTAGTGCATGAGACTCGGAGCTTACTTACTTATTACGTGTCAACTAAACATGCCAAATGTGACACAAAACAGAACATAAATACGGTTTTTCAAAATATCTCGACCCAGCACCACCAAACGAGACTATTTTTGGCAAAAATGTTTCTACTTACATAACCAGTATATATTTTAAATAGCAGTCAAATCGGCCTATGAATAAGTTAGATATAGGACTTTAAGTTTGTTTTACGCGGTAGACTTTTCGCTGGAAACACCCAAATCATCACGACGCTTACGACAAAATTTTACTAAGGGAAATCCTTCATAAACTCAAAACTAATTTACAATAAACATAAAAAATTAAATAATTTAAGAATTTTATGAACTAGTAACATTTTCAGAGACTTTGGAGAAATCCAAATTTCGCGTTTTTGAGAAATTGCATTCCAAACTCCAATCGCGATTTCCCACAATCTGCCGAAATTAACATACGACAATCTTTTACCCAGGCGACGATATGTATGTATGTATGTGAGTGTGCCTACTACCATTTTGGTCAAAAGCTTGAAAGTTGCAATTTATCTAAAACAACTAATAATTCCATACATCAAATGGTTGTTAAACTCTTCGGAGAAAAAAGAAATATATGTGACTGCATAGACAAAACAAAATTAAAAATGTTTAACCGGTTTTATGCATAACAAAATTTGGCCATCAGTATGTATACTACTTGCAAACTTACATACATATGTACCCAAGTACGAATATATATACAGAGGTATTTCTGTATCTGCTTGTTGCTTACTTTTGTCTTTCATTCATGGCTAGATACTTGTAAAAAAAATATAACCGACAATGACTTCAAATGCATTACAGCGGCGAATTTTTTCCAAAAGTGTGTCGACATTCAACTCCAACAACTCTCAACGCCACATTCAAAGCCACAGAAATGAAGAAAATCAGTAGGACAGCAAACGACAACATCACGACCAGAGCTGCTGCAACTACAGCTACAGCTACAGCTTCAGCACCGCGACTCGAATGGAACCGTGCTATCGCGATGTTGGCTGGGTGGGTGTGGGCTGCGCTCAGTGGCATTTAGCAATAAAAGCAAGCTGCTGGCAGCTTAGTATCTAAACGTGGCAAAGTTGCACGAAGTGAGCAACGCCAGCTACCCATCCAAGCGATATTGTGATTGGGAGCGCACGCGTCTGCTGCTGCTGTTTACCCAGCAGTTGAAAAGTCTTTAAAATCCGGGTTTTGCACAATCGTTGACTTGCAGTCAGCAGCCGCAGCAGCAGCAACACTCTGTTTTCATTATTCATAATACTTATTATGCGTTGGTGCGTCGCTGAATGCCGGCTGACTATAGCTGTAACCGTAAAGTGCTTGTCGGTAAATAGTGCCACACATAAATATGTAAAGCGAGTCAAGCAATAATCAGCCAAGCAGTCGAAACAGTCAGTCAGGCAGCACCGCCACCGGTCTGCTACTTGAGCGAAACTATGGAAACTACTTAGCTACTACTAGAGTGCATGCAATTGCAGTGCTGTGAAGCGAGCGCCGATACTCGTGTGAGTAGTGCGCGCACATTGCTGCGGACTATCGCTCGAACGTGGTAACAGGCGCCCAGATGCGATCGTAGCATGCTCACTTCGAATGGAATATGGCAGGCGGCGATGCATATACTATGTACATATAGCAGCAGCTCGACAACGACAACACCAATTGCATTGTTCAGTTGTGGCGGGGCGTTGTGCAGTGCAGGCAAACACAAACAGTTGGCAAATTTGCATTTAACTGCAGGGAAGAGATCGCAAGCTTGTACTGGGCATCTACCGACCGGTCGACTTTGGTTTCTCGGTTAGTTGAATGGTGTTGCCTTTGAATTAGCTTCTTGTGACTTGTGCAGGTAGTGGTGACGTTCTCTCTGCCGTTGATGACGTGTTGCTGTGTGACTTTTATCAATATATGTATGTGTGTGCATAAGTGCATTCATATGTATGTATGAATGCATTTTACCGCGGTTTTTTGCACTAAAATCAAAATGCACAGTGGGTACAATAATCTGTCTTAATGCGAACGTATGTATTTTTTTTCTGTGTACTTTCCTGATTTTGTACTAGATGCAATCCTGTATACCTCGGACCAAAACTAGTAAAACTGTCAAAAAATAAAAATTCTCTCGGAGCGAGAGAGTAACACTGAAAAGTACGGGATCGCTTTCTATGTAGTAAAAAATTGTAACTTCTGAAAATTTCAAATTAACCTCCAAATTTTCACACTACAGTTGATCGTTTGACATATTTACCAGCAAAAGATCTTCGGACTAAAACTGGTAACTTCTGACAGAGAGCGGACCTTATTTACTCTCATTTTTGTTCTCTCGTTTGTCTGATAACCGAGTACGCGATCGATTTCCAGTAAAATCTTACTTATTCTGACTAGTCCGGACTCGTACGGGATCCCTATCTACAATTGAGCAAGGTTTATCTATTATTAGTAGCATTCGAGTACCTGTTAATTATTGAATGTTATGAAAAACTATCAGCTTTTTGCGTTCGCGTACGCAAAAAGCTTGCAAAGTTGGGGAAATTGAGAGAGCAAAGTTACATTTCATTTTTAAGGGAAGCTGTTAGTTTCTGCTGGAAAAATTTTTACCAACAGAAAAACAGTTGGTCAAAAACAGCTGGTATGAGTTCACGCAAATCACAAAATTGAATTTGATGGTTTTGAAGTCAAAAATGATTAAATGCGACTAATTAAACTTGTAAGAAGTAAGTATTTATTCGTTTAATCAATAAAGTGTGTCAAGATAACACTTTGTGATGAGTTTTCGTACGTTTTAAATTTTACACTCCTGAATGTAAACAACAATTCGATCAGCTGTTCGTCTAACTTGCAGGGTTTTGAAAATTTTCTGTTCTCGTACTATTTTGGATATTTTTCTTTTATGATGACATCGCCGGAATTTCGCTGTTGGATGTTTTTTACTGGAGACTTCAAACGAACGTACTTATTGTATCAGCAAAGTTTCATATACCGACAGGTGTGCAGAGTCAGCATTGACATCGTGTCAAACGTGGCAATATTTCCAACTTTTCCACGCAATTCGATGTCAAATTGAGAAAAAGAAATTTTATTTCCACGTGTGAACAGCCAGAAAGACCTTTCTGACACTTTTCGGAAATCAGTTACAGAAATTTATGACACTTATCGCGAGTTTGTGAGAAATACTAACGGATAATTTAAATGAAATATCAGAAATGCTTTTCATTAATTATTTTGCGGAATTTATCTTTTAGATAAAATTAATAAATTAATCTTAATTAACAAACAACCGGCAAAGCGGATCACGGTTGCATTTTAGTATCGAGAAAGATTGCCAGAAGTTTATTCGCTGTGTGAACAGCCAAGAAGCTCTTTGAAAATTTTTTCCTCGAATTCGTGTTTCTGAAATAAAAACCCGTTTCGAAAGACACTTTATATGCAAGGTGTGACTGCTTGTGCAACTGCTTTCTGAAATTTCTCAATTTGACAGCCATTTCGACACGCTCTTATTTATGGATCGATAAGTGAAACTTCTTTGCGCTCAGTTGGCTATAATTCCAAACTCCGATGAAACGAAAAAGCGTCAGCAGAAGAGAAGGGATGGCGGGCGTGGTAGGGCAAGATTAATATTAAGGACAGCAAGAACAGAAAGAAGTTTCACTTTAGCAGCGCGTGAAATCCACGCAAAAGTTGTTTTTTTTTTTTAATACGAAAGTTCTTCGAATTTTCTCCTATTCGTCGCACCTAAATGGGGATGAATTGGGAATGAAGTTTTTTTTTCATGGCAAAAATACACCTGGAAGTTGGCCATTGTCTACCGATGTGCGACCGTTATTAGAAAAAGTTTATTATTTTCCTTTGTTTTTGATGTTAGTCGGAAACTGGGCTCGATACCAGCGCGGCCGCTATAATTTTAACTAAATATTAATTTTACATTTTCACTTTACCAACTAACCAAATATTGTACATAGGCGTTTTCATTGGTTTGCTCCACTGTGCAATAAAATTGTTCGCATCACTGATACATGAATGCATTCCGCGATTTATTTCACGTGTTTTATTTTTATTTTTTGCTTGTTGTTTTATTACAGTTTCCTTGTCATTTTACTGCATTATATTGTGCACATTGAACATTGCGCCGGCAGCGGCGTCATTTAGTCGTAGTCGTATTTTAGAAAAAAAAAGAACATATACAGAAAAATGTAAAAAAGAAAAGTATTCGCCGCAACTTTCGAACTGGTTGGTGGAGGTTGGCGCCCCTTTAGCCGCCTTCGCTATTCTTTTATAAACAAACTTGCTGGTTGTGTGAATGTACCGAGTGCAGCAAGCGATGACTCTATGTATAAAAGTAAGCTACACAAGTACATATGTACATATATCACATTTTTGTTATTTTTAGCTCTTTAGACTTGAGACGATGGCCTTACTATGCAACAGCAAAAGCAACAGTGGCCACACGAGATACGCTTGTATTGTGTGCTGTTTTGTGTTGCACTCCGCCGCCAAAGGGCAGGGTGCGGCTTTGATTATTGTTTTGATTTTAATGTTCGTAGGTATCTATAAAAACATACATATATACATATGTATGTACGTGTTCTTGAGTCTGTACTGCTGTTGCTTTCGTTGATGCTTTTTGATTCCCATCATTATGTGTGCAACATTGAAAGTTGCAAAAAATTTCCTTTTTTTTTTTTTTTGAAATGCAATTCAGTAGAATGCAACACGTGTCAGTCACTTCCATTGTTTACCGTTGATTGTCTCGCACTTTGGAATTGTTATTGTACTATCTACATATGTGTGTATTCCTCCTTGTATGCCAGCTACCTACTTAAGTACTAAAACCGGCTTAACGTGTTAATAACCGGCGATATGCTGGATTACAAACTTCATTTATGAGTAAATTAAAAATAAAAGCATACAATATGTGCGAACACGTGCGCATAAATATACATTCATACATATATACTGCATTTAATATCTCTTTTTTGCCTGCTGGCAGAGCAAATGCTTTGTGTGTAGGAGGAGATTTCGGCACGCCCAAATATTGAATTGCTACAGTTGTGGTTATGTTCACAACTGCAACTTAAAAACGCTTCTGTCTGTGCATAAAAACCCCAGTTTAAGGCTTAAAGTCCCTCACGGTGACTGTACATTAAAAAATATATTTACTGTTAGGGTAGATCTAAAATTTTAATTTTTGGAGAATGACAGATCTGTTTATTTAATGTTTTTGAATAAACAAAAGTTCACCCTTTCTATCACTCCGAAATACAGAAGTGTGAAGAGCTTCAGATGCTTGCTGGCAGAAATAGTTTTCGTTCTACTTATAACGAAAAAGACATCTAGTGGACCACGCTTAACCTTGTGTCTACCGCATAAAAGATTGACTTTCCCACCGATCGGATTCGTTGGACCCATGGTTAATCTAAGGTGTTTTTTGTCTACCACATAAAAGCTTGACTTTCCCACCGATCGGATTCATTGGACCCGTGGTTAATCTAAGGTGTTTTTTTTTGGTTTTAGCAGAATATTCTTCATGTACATACATAAGGGGAGCTAACGTTGAGTAGGATTTTAGGTGTAAAGTTGGACGAAAGGTGGGACGAATTTTGGAAGTCCTACATTCGACCACTTTTCCAAGCAATGGGGACCATATCTCGACAATTGTTCGCACAGTGTCGTCTTCTAAGGCTCCAAAGCTTCCAGTTTGTTCGCATGAACCCATGACTTCACGTAACTTCAGAAAAAATAATCTAGAAGCTTTAAATTCGCACAATATCGGTGGCCAATCGGCTGATCCATTCCGAGAAATAATGCGTTCACCAAATGTTTGCGGTTTTTTCGTTGTAATTTTCATGATGAAATGGCAAACCAATCTGAGCTTAATTGAAACCAGCATTACCAGATCTGATCGATTCGAGACCGTTTAATCTTCATCTAAAAATTTAACCTCTAAAAACACCCTTTTTAAGGCTTTGAAATAGGGAAGAGAGAGAGCCCTCTTTCAACTTATTCTTACTCAAACTAACTACAGCACTTCTCGAATTTTCGATACCGACAACTCTTTACTTGTTTATTTATTCTTAGTTTTGATTATTATTCATATCGAGCCGTGACCACCAAAAAGCGTAAGCGACATTTTTGTAAAATTTTCTCTTTGATGCAGAAATGCATGTAGATGCTTAGAAGCAAAGAAAATTTTGAAAAATATTTCGCTTATGTCTGCCAAGATCCTCAGAGTGCCAATTTTAAATACTTAACTTAACATAACAAAAGCAAAAAAAAAAAAACATTACTATGGTTGATCACCCTAATGTATTTATTACCTACCTATACATATACTCAACCGGCCGGTCTACTGCGTGATTAGCTTACATGTTTACGTTCCGTGTGCGCATACATGTATATGTATGTTTTGCTGATTTTTACACTCCAGAATGTTGTCGCATCTCAAAGTCAACCACATTTCATTGACCTCATTGACAGCGTTGCAATTTCTGGTTTGTATATTTTTTTATTCATTTTTTTTTTCCTAGTCACACGTATGCGTTTTATTGTTGATGTGGCAATGATTTCGCTGAATTCCTTGTTTATTAATTGGAAAGTATTGTCTATGCATATTTATGCGTGTTAAGTTATAACTTGGCCGTAGCCAATTCTAAACAGTGAGCGAATTTCTACATAAGTTTTGACCCATTTTAAGCGCTGACCTTCTCATAAAGTACGAAACTGGTGATTTTTATGAAGGCATTGGGGATAAAATAAAATAAGATCTTAAACAAAATACTCATGTACATATGTGCATATATACATACATACTAGGAACGAATCTTTTTAGAATTATCAAAGTAATCAAATGGCGCTGAACTTTCGATATAAATGGAAGGAAGGCCTCATTTTGACTCGATTTTTTCTTCCGGCATTGGGCGGGGGAGATTTCTGGCGTTTTCAATTCGTTACTTTGTTTCTTTTTTCGGATGCGCTTATGGTGAGCGCAGAGTGAAGTTCCTTGAGAACCAACTTGAATGAAGGTGGCCGTAAACAGATGTGATACTTCCGGTGCGATATGATATCGTATTTGTTGCAATAACGATACAAAGCAAAGGACCTCAAACAGGTGCGATACTCTGCGTTGCTTCATTTTTCTTAAGGCAATCTTTATATTCCGACTACTTCAAATCGTATAATATGGAGTAACATTTGACGAGTTGAATTATTAATTCCATATCAGAACTCTACAATGAACAAGCCACTCATACGAGCATATTTTTTTTCTATAAAATCTGAATAGAAAGTAGCAAATTAGTATGCAAATTTATTGAATTTTCCTGAGATTTGCACAAAGCTTAGAGATTTAATTTTTATGTTTTTTGGTGTAGTGTGAACAATATTGTTATAAGAAATTATCGAAAATAAATTAAAATAAAAAACTTTGCATATAATGCGAAAAATGCAGTGTGCCAATACTTTTGTTCATCACTGTATGTACTTCATCCAGTTTGAATGATAACTTTGTATTTTCTTTTCTTTTTATAGGACTCGGTTACCTTGAACAACTGCGAATATCTTATGAAACTTGACTACAGCGTTATTGACCTGGAAAACCCTGGTGGTGCACTAAGTGCACGTTATCCTCCGCGTATTTTTATACCCGAATACGAATATGGCCACATGGCCTCTACTGGCAGCGTAAGTACTGCCAATATACCAAGTAGTTGCAACAGCACCAGCGGTTACGAAAGTGGGAACGGTTATACTACCAATGGAATTGATTTGAAAAACTTTAAATCCATCCCACCACAGCGCACTAGAGCCCCCGCAATACCATCGATAGTAGATGACGTCAATGGGAGCAGCCCGAACGGTGTAACGTCAGCAACATCTGTAACTGGGCATACTGGTAATAATAGTAATAGTAATGGTTGTGATAGTGGCACAGGGAATGTCATTGATGGCGATACCAATATACAATCGTTTGTGTCCGTGGCACCCAAGCATGCAAGACCTCAACAGTCGCAACAAAAGCAGCGCACCATCTACGAGGATCTATATGATGTTAGCAAAATTCGCGATTTTATAACGTATGCTCGATATGCGCGTTGTCGGCAACGTTTCGTTGTGCCGGTCATCCTTTATCGCGGCAAACTAATTTGTCGCTCGGCCACATTATCTGTGGTGCATGAAACGTATTCTCGTTACGCTTACGATCGCATAACGTCGGTTGGTACCGAATCACAACAACGCACCAACGGTGATGAAAACACTGAATCTTCGGAGGAATCTTCTCTATTCAACGATGGGCCGTTGCCGTTTTCTTATAGCGAAGTAATTAAAAATGATGTTTCGCTGTTGAATACGCTCAATGTCAACACAATCGTCGACTTGATGGTAGAAAAACGGAAAGTCAAATACTTTATGACGTAAGTAAATTTGTACAAAGGAATAAATTCTAACATAGTCTTTATGAACCTTGATTCAATAATAATTGTTAATTATTGAATAATGTTTAGGAACTACCTGCATATTTTCATGATGCAATAAATAAAGGTGTCATTCGTTCGCGTTTTTCTCACTATAGTCGCCAATTGAAGTTCCCTTAGAAAATTCCAATTTGCCTCTTTGAGAAACTACTTTTTATACTTTAGCGATTTTCAAGAAAAAGTACTAAAAATGGTATTGTATTTATCTGATTATATTCAATAAGTAGATGATGCATTTGAGTCCAAAAACGTTAATGATATATTTTTTACAGTACGCCTTTTTATATGAAATAATAATATTTAAACTTAGCGAACTTTTATTTTACAAGTATCGCGCAAGATATATCTATTAGCATATATTAAGTAATATAAAATTCTCAAAAATCTCAGTTTTCCACAAATTTTGATTCATTACTTTGATACGAAAAAGAGTACTAAAGTTAGTACTATTTCGCAAAGCGGCCGTCTTTTATTCCCCTTTTTTTGTGTTACGTAAGCTAAGAAAGCATATATCACCTTTTATTATTCAATCAGCCTTATCATGAATTTTCATTCCGTGTAAACTCGTTCACATTTCGCCCTTGCAATTCACCTACTGTAAATTGAATATTCACCAAGCAAAGTAGTTCTCTTCGAATAATATTGACACTATCGTATACCGTATTCCCCGCTGAAATAACTGTCACTCGCACAGATAAAACCGCAAAACAACTGCTAATTTTCACAAGTGTACGAAATATTCGTATGAATGGTACAAACTGTTTGTTTACTTAAATATTATTTTATGGCTTTGACTCAACTTCGAAATTTCTATGTGAAATGCCGTTCACCCGAAATCGTTTGGTGGACTCCGTATTTCAGTTTCAGTTTCCAAAAGATTTTCTATCAATTCATTCATATGTAGTCCTTTATTCATTACAGTGTATCTTCC
Source organism: Rhagoletis pomonella (assembly GCF_013731165.1). Lineage (NCBI taxonomy): Eukaryota > Metazoa > Arthropoda > Insecta > Diptera > Tephritidae > Rhagoletis > Rhagoletis pomonella. The sequence continues at coordinate 61,407,714 of NW_023458561.1, read as the reverse complement.
TCGGAGAAAGCTGATCCCGAAAATAACTACGATAAATTTAACATACTCTCCCTGCCATATCCCGGTTGTGAATTCTTTAAAAAATTTCGCGACAACAATTATATGGCAAATAATTTACACTACAATTGGAAACTGCCATTCAACGATGCCAATATCAGCATACCGAAAATTGGGCCAGCAATGGACCTTGATGTTAACTGGGAGGATTACCAGAAATGGGACCTAGTGGAAATCACACAAAATTACCTCAAAGCAATGCTGAAGTATGTACAGGAGGAGAATACTGGCCTGCTGGTGCACTGTATCAGCGGGTGGGATCGTACACCGCTCTTCATTTCCTTGCTACGCTTATCGCTTTGGGCGGACGGTCTTATACATCAATCGCTAGACTATATGCAGATCACTTACTTGACTTTGGCTTACGATTGGTATTTGTTTGGTCATCAACTTCCCGATCGGGAAAAACGTGGCGAAGATATAATGCTCTTCTGCTTTCATATGTTGAAATTTATAACCGGCGAAGAGTTTAGTTTAGTCGAGCATAGGTACGTACTTGTATGCTGTATTTAGTAGTCGTTGTAGCTGTTACATGGGCACTTTTGCAATTAATTTAGTGTTTGAGTTTGCTTTACTTACTAGTATTCTAAAATATGTTTCCTTGCTTTTAGGAAACGAACAAAAACAAGCAGTAGTAGCTGTAGCGGTAGTAGTAACATAGTAACGCTGAAGCAGGACGATGATGCACCTATTCGAGAGTATGTTATTAGTTATCGCCTTTTTGATCGCGTTTACTAGTATCAACTCGCTTTCTTGTTTATTTTTGCGTCAAAGTTTCATACTATTTAATACACTTTTTTCTGCAGAGAATTGCTTCAAGCCGCCATCGATCAAGACAGTAACGATAGTTATTCCAACGGTGAAATGGCAATAAATGATTCCTTTTATGGATTGGTAGTGGCTAATGCTTCTCCACCACAAGCAACAACAGCAATTAATAATGCAATTACTAGTCGTTCGCCAAATCCTAAACGGTATGACATTTTTTCGAATGCGATATGCATATTGTGCACATGATCTCATACATACATACATGTATTTATTCCACCACTTCCTCTCCAGCTCACGCACTAGTCCTATATCGGTGCCAACTACACGCCAGCGTCAAGAATCGGTATCATCGAATGGCAGTTGGCAAGTAGTTACAGATACTGGCTCCATAGATTCACAGATAACGGGCAGTTATATGCGAAACTTCATTGCGCAACGCTCAGAGAGTAATTCGGAGCATTCAAGCAACGGCATTCCATTAAGTAATGGCTCCAGTAGTTGTTCCAGTAGAAACAGCGGCAGCGACACCTTAGATAGTGGTTCAAGCATACATAATACTAGCGTCAGCAGCAATGGCAGCGCAGGCAGCTACAACGGTATCCATATGTTGCCGACGACCACCGAAGGTGTCGAGACAAGCGCTAATGCTGACACAGCTGATTTGGCAGCAACGATGTCGAATCGGAAAAAATTACTAACAGCGTAAGTTTTTAACAATTTTATTGTACATTAAATTTACTAAACAACTAAGTTCTCTATATTTTTTATATATTCATTAGACGTGAAAAGCGTTTGAATGCTGTCCGTGGCACCTTTATCCGCGCATATGGCAAAGGAGTGGGCTTGAAATTTCGGGAGGGTTCCAGTATGAATATCGGAACGCTAATAGGTACCCTGTTTTAGAGGGAACGGCGAATAAAACATGAACAAGCGACACGAATTATGTACACACATACCTACATAAACACAACACACACACAAAAACATTTACCAACCGTTGGAAAACTCATTTCATTAGTGCTATGCGTTGTTATGTATGTTAGCTGTTTTTCAACAAATTTTAATATTTTTCAAATGACATATCGTCGCTACCATGTCCAACTATCGAATGTGCTAAAATGCTTTTCCATTTACGATACCTTGCGCATGCGTTTAAAATGGTACGTGAGTTGGCAAATCGTCGAATTTCTAGTCTACTTAGAAGCAGAGGATACTGTGTTTAACAAGTTGTCGAATCCCACACTTTTTCCTAATGACAACAACATTTTTTGCAACAGTTCTTTTGCAAACGTTTTTTTCTTTTCCTGAAAAGTACCCATTTTCACATTCGATAGTTTGACATGGTAGCGACGATATGTAAATTACATTATAGAGGTACGCTTCCTCTTCAACGTTAAGCCCATTAAACTTAGATTTTTAAGGTTTTCTAACAATAACACGGTGCAACAAAATAAAGAATACTTGCACGAAATTTTTAAGTAACCAAGTACACGTCGTAGGCATTATTGAGTAGTTTACAGAATTGTGTTTGAAAACTCCAACTAAAAATTTTCAGCTTAACTATTTCATATGCTAGTTTAAATATGGGCTTAAAATTAAGAATATTTATTAAAAGTAAAAGAAAAAAGTAGAAAAATGGTACATTATGTGAATTTTTCGGAAAAAATAGAAATTGCGCCAGTTTTTCCTCTTTTCTACGGCATTTTTTTTTTGTCAAAATTCCGTAAGAATAATTTTTTTCGATTAGTCATGTCTTGAATAGTCAATTTTAATTAAAATTCTTCTTTTGTAACCGCCTAAGCGATTTTGACCGAGTCCCACAAAACCAGACGTGCAATTACGACATTTATTCCAAGGAGACAATAAAATTTTTCGCAATTCTACATCATAACGGTAAATATGAGTAAGTTCAGAGCCGTTATCTATTAAATCGTTATAAAAAATTCTGTTGAACTGATAACCTTTCCTCCTTTTTTGAAGTCGTTTAAAAATTTAAGTACCCAATTTCTTAAGAAAAATGGCTTATATTTAAAGATAGATTTGGTAATTATTAGTCGAGAACTACGACGTGTACTTACTAGGTCACACAGAAAAGCTCAGTTTTACTGTTACACAATGAAAATTGCCGGGATTATAAATAATTATTATTGTTGAAAAATTTGTATAAACTGATGCATAAGCAAACGTTATTTGTCCTATTGTTTTGTTTTAATTGACTAGGCGTAAAGATGGCGATCGTGAAGCGTATACAACACTCTTAAGCTCATATCTCAATTAAAATAGTTGTAACAGATCAGCATACATGCATACATACATATATGTATGTATCAAAGAAGTTTTTTTAATGAAAGATGTATGGATATCCATTTGAAAATAATGAGAGAGCTTATAGGAATGGCTGTACCATGACCTGAGCTACGTATGTATATACATACATACATACATATGCATGCCAAAGCATATTCAACATTTCGCACGTTTAATAATTTAGAGAATTATTTCAAGCTTAAATTTTTGGAGATTTCATCATACAATTAATAAGCTTGATAAGCAGATTATGTTGAGTGTTTGGAAATTCGTTCCAAAATACATCATACACCCACCCTGTCGGAAACAACAACAACCAAATAGGAATTATGTTGACTCTTAACGATAGTTATATGTTTCCTAAAATTGAAAATATATACGTTTTTTCATCTGTATTTTTGTATACTGTATGAATTGAAAAAAGTTTGATTGCGTTTTCCACAAAATGTATACTTTTAATATTATCAAACGTGCTAAATTTGGATATGCATGTTCGTTCTTGCCTAAAACAGTAGGAGGCTACGATAATTTTTATTTTTACCTATTTTTAAAGAAGTCTGCCAACTCAGTTATGGACGCGGACTATATTTGACTTGGTATTTTTTATCCACAAGGCACATAACATACATGTACATACTGGTACTTTGCAATACACTTTTTTAAATTTCTCGAAAATTATTTGAACATTTCTAATATTTTACCTTCATGTTTAGCTTTAACTGTTGCATCGAATAGTGTTAGAAAGGATCTTAACTAAATTTTCCTTAATCTCAGATGCTATCTAAGTAGTGTGACATAAAGACATATACATACTTACTTATATACATATGTACATGTTTGTATTCAATTGACGGAGATGTTTATTGCGCATCGCCATCACACTGGCCATTGCTTTAAATTTAGCTTAGGTGCATACAAATCTGTTTATGTATCTTCTAAAATGAAATTGAGTTCTACTTGCTATACAAACATACATACATTTTGCATTTTATTTTAAGTTCCATTTATTGCCGAAATTCTTATATACAATGTACAACTTTGTTTATGACATGATTACAGTCTTTTTTCTAAAATGGTTTCTTATGTGTTCCGTTGGTGTGTATAACGGAATGGTACACATTTTTTAATTACTGCTTATGTATTCTAAGTAAAAGTCACTGAGTAAAGAAGCTGCCGCCGCACTATTTTGTATTTTTGATATGAAATTTTGATATTAAACAAAAAGTGTACTCGTGTTTTCAGCATTTTCCCTCCTATTTAATTTTTCTTTTTTTTAGTACGATTTACGTTTAAAAAGGAATTGTTTATAAAATTAAGCAAAAAAAAAGCGTGAACGAAATTTAAAAGATATACATATACATATGCAAAAGACGATATGAAATAAAAAAAAAATTTGTTTCAGTTATCATTAGTGGGGAAAAGGGTTTGTTGATATGGTAAATTGCAGCTGAAGACTTTGGTTTTTATAAAATTTCGTAACTACTCTGCAAAGAAACAAAAGGGTCAGACGTATTGATTAAATTTTCTACGCTTAGATATCTGATGGGTCGATTACGTATTGCAACTCACACTCGGGTTGGAATTGTTATTAAATATGGCAGTTAGTTGTTTATAGCTAGCTACTGCAGTCCCTATATTCACATGGGAGTGAATTGCAGTATCCGCCAGATTATCCGTTTTTTTTTTTTGTTATCCGTCCAATATGTATCCCCAATTTTGCTATCAGGATATCCATTCTTTCTGAATATAATTCCCATTCTTATTAAAAATGAAAAAGGCTCTATTTGACCTTATTCCATGACAGTATGTATGTATATAAAAAATGTGTGATTTATCTAGAAACCCAAAAATGGCGTTTCCTATACTCATTTAAAAATATATTTTTTTTAGATTGCAGTAGGTTTGCAGGTGATCCCTCTACTTCCATAGTTCTGACATTATTTAATAAAAGCAAACAAGTTAATATGATTTAGTCCTTTTATTAGACATTTTATTTTAGTAGAGTGGAGTAAATATTTCATTTTCTTGCCATAAAACTAAGTACATATAATTATATGATTATTGTATGTTACTATTAATTTGAAATCGTGGTTTCGCTATTGGGAACGCGTTGAACTTTTACGTTGTCGCCTTATGAACGACAGTGGTATATAGTCTTCCATATTCGTACGTTTCAACCGAACCATACAGCGATTTACGTACTTATGGGCATCTTCCAAAGGAACCCATTGCATTACTGTTTTAGGTTTAAGTGATATTTTCCTATATTTAGTGGAAGCTGGTTGTAAACCATCATCAATTTTATTTTTATTATACCTAGGCGATTTATATATTTGTGTGCCGTCGCCCATTTCAGCTTCGAAATCTATAACATTTGTCCCTTCATATTTTGCGTCCGAGCTACTATCACTGGCCAAGTTAATTTCACATGATGCATTCGACGTAGTACTTGAAACCAACTGTTCCTGAGAATTATCTATCGCTTCATTCATTAAGGGCGTATCGGTAGATTTTAATACAATAAGTTCCTTAATGTTCATCAAATTGAGCAATTCATCGTATTCCTCTTCCACGCTTTGTAAATTCCACTCCGTTAACTTGACTGTGGCTTTAGCTTCCAATTCGCCACTTAATATCAATTCCATCATTTCAGCTTCCAACTGTAGTCGTTTATTCAGTGGCAATTGTTCGACCATTTTCATATTATCGTTAATGATTTGTTGCGCAGGCGATAAACTATTTACTCGAACGTCGGTAAATTGATCCTCGAGCTGAATACTGATCTTTACAATTAGCTGCCGCAAGGGTTCTGGTATTGCAGTTAAATCTAGCATTTTCGCCATTTTCTTTATAATTGGTTGTAGTTTGTTCCAGCGACGCTGTAAGTCCGCTTTGGTGAAAAGGACTGGTGGCAGGAATCCCGTATAGGTCACATTGAACGCTGATGTAATGCGGTTCCATGCCCATTCGTCATAATCGGGATCCTCAAATGGGCGTACGCGTGGATTGTATAAAAATGGATACATCTGTATAAATTCTAGCAGCTTTTCATCATTCAACACCACCCCGCCTGCAGAATCCACATTATTTACATTGAGCACTTCAATGTTAGAATGAGCTTTTGAGTCGCCAGGGTCGCAGAATATAGAACTTGAAGAAGCTTCTGTGTCCATAGGTATGTATAT
>NW_023458561.1:61349568-61400994 GCF_013731165.1 Rhagoletis pomonella | reverse complement strand
AAATTTGGCAGCCACTTTGTATGACGACAAAATGTGATCAAATCTTTTACTAAATTAACGACACTTTTTACTCAATATCTCGGAAGCTAAATGAGGTATTCAACAATGGAGAACGCTATTTTTAAGATATTGATTAGTTTAATATGACTGCATCACTAACTAAATTTCTACAAACTATCGAAAAAATTGTAGTCAATATCTCCGAAACTAAAGGAGATATCCAAAAACTGATAACGCCAATCGAAAGTCCTTATTTCAAAATATATAACTGCACCTAGAACTAAAAATCGTCAAAATTGCGCTTACGACAATTTTTACCCAGGCGACGGTGTGTTTTCAAGTAGTTTTCATCGAAAACGTGCATAGACTTAAATGCACACGCTTGCCATGGCAGCAAGCATAAAAATTGCAAGTGCACTTCCAACTGCAAGTTCAAGAGCATTTCCACAACATCCTGAACAGCCCTTTTGTTTTTGTTCTTCTTCTTGTGCACTATTCACAATACTGTCAGTGTTGGACTTTTTTAGGTGTTCTAAACCAGCCGGCAGGACCAGATGAGGAGTGGTGATCATTGTGGAAAACACCGTTGGTGATCTGCGGCATGATGGAAGGTGAGGTTCCAAATTCAGATGTACTGATTAAGGACATATTTACAACAGCTGAAAAGTGTCTTACGGATGAAGAAAAAAATCGGCTGCGGGCACAAGATAGCCGCCTCGTGACAGAGTTTAAAGCTAAGAAGCTCGAGGAAGAGGCTCAACGTCATTGGGACATTTTCTATAAACGCAATGAAACACATTTTTTCAAAGACCGCCGTTGGACTACACGTGAGTTTGAGGAATTATTGGAAGGAACCCAGGATCGAAATGGGCAAGAGAGCTTCAGTGATGCGAAATGTCCACGGCATCTATTCGAAGTCGGTTGCGGAGTTGGAAATTTAATTTTTCCACTAATAGAAGAGCAAAAAGAAAAACATTCCGGTATACATAGTTGGTTTTATTACGCTTGCGATTTTTCACCACGCGCTATTGAATTTCTGCGTTCTAATCCACTATACGATGAGCACCGCATGTGCGCCTTCCAGTGTGACATTACCACGAAACAAATGCACGCGTACATATCAGCGTGTTCGCTGGATATTGTTACAATGATATTTGTATTATCCGCAATACATCCTGATAAATTTGCCACAGTTATAGAAAATATTTATCGGCTCCTGAAGCCGGGTGGGGTTGTGCTCTTTCGCGATTATGGACGTTACGATATGGCACAGCTGCGTTTCAAGCCAGGAAACAAGATTGCTGAAAATTTTTACATGCGCCAAGATGGAACCAGAAGTTACTTCTTTGCTGAGAATGAACTAGCAGCATTGTTTACAAATTCCGGCAAATTTGAGGTAATTGAAAACTCGTACGTTCACAGGAGAACATTGAATGTGAAACAGGGCATCGATGTGCCGCGAATTTTTTTGCAATCAAAGTTTCGGAGGAGATAATTTGGAAAATAATACAACTGATATTTTTTAAATTCAACCTCCGTAATTTATTAGTTGTATCATTATAATTAAATAATATAGATAACATTTTGTTAGGTAACATTGAATACGTACATTTAAATATACATACATACATTTATGGATTAAAATTTATAATTCTTAAAAGATTATATTTTTCGTAACTAGCTTATTGACTATTGCTTATTATTTGAACAGTAGGTAAGAGTCGTGAGAAGTTCGAAATGAAAAAATCTAATTGACTAAAACACAGAAATTTAAACTCAAAATATTAACAAGTAATTTTCAATCAGAAAACAAAACCGACTTCAATTCTCATAAAAAAATTTAAGATTATCGTTAATTTCTTCATGAACCGATGCTCGTATTTAAACCAAATTAGTATGGAACACCTTTGAGGTAACACCTTTCCTTTAAAAAAAGAATTATTGAAATCGGTTAACTTGGTCCAGAGTTATGCGGTAACTTACATACAAAAAATGTTTCGACGAATTGATAACCTTTTCCTTTTTGTTAAGTCGGTTAAAAAAAAAAATTTACATACATATCTACGAATAAATATCGCACTCTCAAATGGTTTACTACATATTTTGCAAAAAGAAGCGAATTTGTTGTGGAGCATGTAATCTTTTTGTGCTCATATGTAATATTCGTATTAGATCCATGCATATATGTATATACATACATACGTGCATATGCATATGCTTTCATTGCGAAAATAAATTATTTAAGTACACATTTGTCAAATTACTCATTCAATATCTTTCTAACAGATTTTCACATATTTCTAATTTATGAGCCTTCATTTCCATGTGAAAACATAAAAAATAGCCACACAAATACCTTAGAGTTCTTTTTTCATGTGTTATAGACCTAACTTTTAAGCCTCATTAAACCTAGTCACCACTTCTCCATTCATTCGATTTACACCTAGCAACAATTTTTTTACATGTAATTTGTTTTTGTTGTTAAACTAAGAGAATTGCAAATAGTTATTGTAATATTAAACAGCTTGAAGTAAAATTTTCGCTCAAAATACATTCATTAATAAATGCTGGAAGCATGGCCCCAACATTTGGCACAAATGCAATAATCTCTTATTGCTTTCCTGTCTGAAGAAATCGCAGCAAAACTAAAATGTCTGGAAGCCTAGATGCACTAATCCATACTCACATCTCCTACATTAGTATTGCCCCCGACAACCACGCCACCAACAATTTGCGGCATTTCAATACTCGAATCAAAGCTTTTCGTTATTAAGTCACTGCTCGTAATTGAATTCGTGTTGCTTGCTACGCTAGTATTAGTCATCACATTACCACCTCCAATACCGCCCCCATTTAGTTCACTGTCAATACTAAAGCTACCACTGCCATTCTCATTAGCAAGTAACGTTTGCATGGGCAGTAGTTCCGATGTATCCACTGTATCATAGGCTTTGCCCTTAAGGCCTGCTGAAGGACTCTTTTCAAAATCAGTTGTCGCCATATTGGAGCCCTCAGCTTGCAATTGTAGTAATGAGTTGCGTTGCGTATGTTTTTCGAATTTTCGCAGTGGAGGTTTCGGAGGCTCAATTGCTGCACCAGCACCACCACTCTTCCCATCCTTGTCTTTCTCTTTGTCTTTATCTTTATCTTTTTCTTTATCTTTAGATTTTTTAAATCCAGCAATTAACGCTTTATGTGCTTGCGCCTTAATACCTTCCATGCTTGGGCGTATGATGGAGTTACGCGATGATGTGTTTTGTGTTTGTTGTTGATCCTTAGGATCGACTTCTTCGGTAACACTAGGCAACATTGGAGGTCCTTGTGGCATGGTTAGATCCTGAACTTGTATAGGAATATCATCAGGCAACTTTTTAGTACGGAATGATGCATTCGTGATCATCGATTTCGATATGGCGGTGGTCACAGTTGTTGTTGCCGGTGTGAGTGCCACACTAAGTCCCATTGGTCCATCGCTAGGTTGACCTGAGGGGTTCGCGTGGAGTGAATTCCGCACGGCGCTTGTTACCAGTATAAGCTCCGTATACATTTCAAAACAGGCACGATGATGTATATCGTCCAATGTTTGTATGGCCACAGTTCCAAACCCATTAAACATCGCAAAGTAAATAGCATGGACCAACTCTACCAGGAATGATGAGGAAAGTGGAATGCGCGGTGTTATTGACTTGGGTACAAGTGTGCCACTCGAATCAGAACTATACAAATTATTTAATAATTTTAGTTGCTCAATTAGGAATACATATGCATTTCGTTAACTTACCCATAAGAGATTCGATGTGCGTGTTGCTTGGAGAACCCTTGATTGACTAATTGTGATGCTACGCGGCATAGATGTATTAACGCTGATTTTTGCGTAAGGCTTACTTGCTGATTGTAGCAGAACATTAATGCAGTCATTATTCGCAGTCTATTCTGAGCTGTAATAGCCTCGATCTGCGGGTGGGGCCCCCATTTAATTTCTCGATTGCAGTTCTCTTCCCATCGGCGTAAATCAGTCATCGGCAGGTTTTTTTCTTCATGATAGACCGACGCTTGCGCCAGTATTGGCATACGGAATGTGACTACCCGTTGCCCACTATCTTCTGTCGATACTTCCGCATTATAAATGCAAATAAGCAAGGTCTCGACACTTCGAGCCCCCTTTTTGTCACCACCAGCGACTGCGTGCAGGTACGTATAAATTAGCACTGGAATGAACTGTAAAGGAAATTTACGAAGTGTGTCCTCCGGAGCGCGATAAAAGGCCAACAATTGCTGGCATATGTCATGAACCAATGCTTCATGGCGTTGTCTCTCACTGAATATTGTATAAATGGCTTCAGCGATTTCAGGGTCGGTCTCATGTTCCACAGCAAAGGCCATCACTTCAGCAGGTTGACTTTGTACGCGGCGGTAATCTGCCAGCCAATCTTGAACAATTGATTCCGCCATCGTTGCTTTGCGTTTAAGTGTTGGAGTTGTTCCACAATAATTGCCGTGAAATTTACTTTCTTTGACCACTCTCACTCTTGTACAAATTCGTTAAGTTTAGTGCAGTTAATTAATAAATATGTGAAAATTAGTTTTTGACGTAACTTTTTCCGAAATCAATTTATCAATTCGTCACTGGTGCTTCTTCAGGAAAAACTAACAGTTCACAGTATACTTACAAGGTGAAGTTAAAAAGGTGTTCGCACGGGCGATTTTTCAGGCAACTTTTGCATTCAACTCACGCAGGGTTGCACGAAAAAAAAATTGAATGGCTAAAAATATCAAAATATTCGCCATAAAAAGGCGTTTGCACTGTTCAACTTTGCATTCTACTTTTGGTTGAACGGCCTTTCAACTAATCGCTTTCAACAAAGTTGGTCGCCAGCCAACATTTAGCCATTCAACTTTTTTTCGTGCAACACTGCGTGATTTAAAAGCAAAAGTTGAACGCAAAATCGCCCGTGCGAACTCCTTTTAAAAGTTATGATTTTGAATGCCAAGTATTAGAATCAAAGAACGTACATCTACTTCATATATTATATATTAATTATATAGCTTTAGATTCTTTGCTACAAGTAATTTGTTATCAGCAGCCGGATTCCAACATTTGCTATCGCTAATTTCGATCGCCAAAAATCTCTAAACGTATTGCAGGTGCTCCTAAAAACATGCAACATCTAGTTGCATGCCCGCCACATAGTAGGAATGTGATGTAAATTGATAAGCAGGTCTAATATTCTGTTCAATTGGGAGTAGGATTTTCAACATCGATTTTTCCGATATCGATATTGTATCGATTTTACATGCAATGAATTAAATCGATTCATGATATCGATAGTTTCTTAAATATCGAAAATTCCTACCACATTGCCAGATTTGCCATAACTAATTTGAAATCCATCAATATGGATCATGATCCAAATATCAAAAAAAAAACTTGAACGTACGACAGGCGCCCCACACTGTGATAAATTAACGAGTAGCCAGTAGCCCTGTTCGCGTACGCACTATCCAGGAAATCCAGTGCTAATTTTACTGGTTTTTTACTGGATGTCGTTTTTGTACGCAAACACCAGCAAAAGAGGGGAAATTGAGAGAGCAAAAATAACAGCTGAACTTGCAAGTTTTACTGGATTTCTACTGGATACATTTTTACTAGAAACTATTTGCTAGTAAGAAAAACAGCTCATCGCATGATGCTTAATGTAATTCACATTAACAAAATAATTGTTTGTGGGCTTTTAGACTTGCAATTGACAAAATAAACCTATTTAAGTATATAATAAGATGGAAAATGCTAGTTTTCTAAGTAAATTGCATCGGAAAATGACAAATTAATCAGCTGTTCTTAAAACCAGCAACCTTTTGCTGGTTTTGCGTTTTCGTACTTTCTTGCATATTTCACTCATTGGGAGTAAATATTGGCTTCCTTTCGAAATTTGGTTACTGGCAAGTTACCGGATATTTCTTGCTGGAGAATACGAAAACACAACTAGTGATAATTTTTTTCGATATGTGGTTAGTTATTTTTGCTGAGCGCTGCGTTACCTGATCACCGCAGTTGTTTCTAGTAGTGTTGTCACCACTACACACCACCACAGTTCAATTTATAAAATTAATCCAACTTTTTTAGTCTGACTTTATACACGGCAAACTTACCAAAAGTTACCAAAATAAAAAAAGTTGCCAAGTTACCAAGAATTCAAAAAGTTACCTATTTTGATCACATGTGAACGAATGTGGCAACCGTGCTGAAAATAGTTGCGTTCGATAACAAAATTAGCCAACACCAGCCAACAATCAAAATCAAGAGAGTAAGCGAAAATTCTCTCCCAAAGAGATGAAAAAGCAAAAACGTAAACGAACAGGAAATTAGCCATTACTTGCAAAAACCGGAAGAAGAAGACACACCAGCTGACTTTGTTTATGTTTTATTCGTAAACAAACTGATATTCATGTTGCCTCCATAGAAGAAAACAGGAAAGTGAACGTTCAATGTTCGCCAGGAGCATTTCTAGAAGTAAAAAATAGTTGGCGCTATTATAAAGTTACATAGCAGGCAGCCAAAAAGCATATAAATACCAAAACTCGGAAAGTGCAATTTTGTTTGTTTACAGAAATTGCAACCGTATGTTTTGTGATCTTATGTTTTCATGTTGGATAATTTTTGCTGACTAAAATTTTGCCAGTACAAAATGAACGCTTCTCTTGCATCAAAATGAACGCTTGCTCTCTCAATTTTTGTGTGTTGGATAATTTTTTGTCGTTATCGAACGCCATGCAGTAAAAATTTGGAAACTATTCAAATTTTTGACTTGTCGAACGCACCTAATGTCGATTATTACAGCAGGAAGCAGAAACGTGCGGCATCCCCATTCCACCTTACGTCAGTATAACAGCTGATCATGTTTTGCCTATTCTGTGAATAGTGAAGGAGACTGAGAAGAAGAAGAAAACGGAGGAAATAAATGACCGATTGTGAAAACAAAAAGGATATATTTATAAAAACAATTGCATCCTAGTTTGGTGTGTCACATGGAAGATGTTAGCTGATGACATTGTAGATATCGATGACGATACAACTGTGATACAAGAAAAGCACATACTAAGAACTAAAGGGAAATGTAGTAAGTACAATTCAGTTAATGCAATGTAATTGCTCTTATTTTCTTCATTTGTAGAAGCCTATTTACGTAGCACTGACATATACCTTGAACTGAAAACAAAACCCCGTTTCGGCAAATGCAGAGGTGTAGGCGAATCAGAATGGAAATTTCAATATCCGATGGAGCGGAAGCCTATTGAGAAACCACCAGTAGTTTACAGTACAATTTCTAGTGATATATGGTACCATGTGGCGGATCACATTCCACCTGAATATGTTCAAACGTTCGCTTTAATATGCCGTCAAACCGCGGATTTCGTCAACACTCGCAGATTTTGGAATACCATTTACAAAAAATACTGCCTTAAATTCGATACTGATAGCAGTTGGATTCTTGAATTGCCTGAACACTTGCAGGCCCATAGTATACGCGACAGCGATAAAGCCACTATGAGAGCCAGTGTGGTAGAAGCGCTCTTTCGTACCTATCCACCATTATCAGATCGAATCAAACAAGGATATTCTCTTGATAAGCTACTTGGATCCACATACGAATCTTCCTGGCATGAGCAAGAAAATTGTGTTTGGGTTATGTGCTACAAGTTTCGTCAGAAAAATGTAGCTGAAGCCAAACAAGTTAAAGATTTTGCTGAAATCTTTCCAAGTATAGCCGAGACCGATGACTGGGAGACATTGGCGGAAAATTCAGCATGGTGCCGAAAGCATTACGTTGTCAAGGAAAAACACGTCAATGATGGCATCAGTTTGTTGGTAATACGTTGCGAACGTTTCATACCATTTCCCAACCAATTGCTTTATGAAAACGGCGGATCACGTGTTATGCTTTCGGCGACCCGACAAATGCTTGCTAAAGATATGTGTGGCACAAATTTAGAGCTAGATTTTGGTGGCCGCTCAAGCAAAGTCGTTACCACAGTCAAATATCCTAAAGTTGTAAGTTGTAAAGTTTACCCTTGGTGGCACCCTGATTTCCGCAAATATGTTAAATGAAGTCGTTTAATAAAAAAATACTTAATGTTGTAAGTAAAGTTCTATAGTGCGTATGACTGAATATTATTTTAAATTAATTAAATTCCTGTTGTTATTTTGTTCATGGAAGTCATTCAACTTATATATAGGTATTTTGCTTTAAGACGATCTTAAAAGTATTTAAATGAAGCAACTTGAGCTCTTTTTGTATTATAGAGCTATGTATGTACATGCTGATGTATTTAAAAAAAAAAACTATGGTATTTTATAAAAAAAAATATATATACTGATAACAGTAATCGATACAATGTGATAAATCGGGCGATAATTTCCTGCGTCTATTATTATTGCGACCTCCATGTAAGAAGAAGCAGTAATGAAAATATTTTTGTTTGCGTGGACAAGAATTTGGAAAATTAACTCCCTAAAATGAATGTAAGCGAAATTATTTTTATTATATCGTCTTTACCTGTATATTACTATTCTCGCAAATTAGGAAGCCGATATTCCGATTGATATACACACCTTAAAGCTGCAGGATTGGTTGGTAAGCAGAAGGATTGTGCCCAAAACTATTCAGAAAAATATCAAGGAGATACGCTCCAAGATTTCAAATGCACTTCAAGATATGCCAGCAAATGACCAGTTGATCAAACTGTTGTCCGGAACAAGTAAGTAGATTAGAGCCATACGATGGAAGAATAGTTTAAATATATGTAAATTTATGCACCAATATCCGTCGCAGATATAAACTACTACCATTGCAAGGAGATCGTGGAGACACTGAAACAAACGGAAAAGGAAACAAAAAGCGTGTTTGGCACATATGGCAGTCAAAGAATGAAGGACTGGCAGGAGATATTACGTTTATATGAAAAAGATAATGTCTACCTTGCAGAAGCTGCGCAGATTTATGTACGTAATGTTAATTATGAGGTGCCTGGAATTCGAAAGCAAATGACAAAATTAGAACAGCAAAGTGATGAATGTTTGAAACGTGTTCAAGATCTTGGCAAACCAGAAACACAATTGCTGGCCGAACACGCAGCTCTATTGCAACAACTAGGCATTAAGGGCGAAAACTTACGAGAAGAGTTCTTACAAGTAATGGGTAATTTACCCGACATGTATACACATTCGATTCGCAATATTGGAAAATTGCAAGAAGCCATAGATTTATTCTCAGAAGGAAGTGACAAAATTAGTTTACCAATATTGCGACATCTTATCGAGTTCGGGAATACAACCGTCTATCAATACATCCACAAAGAAGCGCCCCTAACAGTTGAAGAGCCGACAGTTAAACTCAACTTTAGTGAAGATAATGTTGTTACAAGTGCCACGGGTGAAAACGAGATCGATTTTGGAGGTGATGAAAATGGAGGCACTTCATCTACAATATCCGCAGAAATTATCGATTTTGGTGACATCACTTTGGAAGGCAACAATAGCTCCATAGCGGAAGGTGATGCAGTAGAATCGGACGGCAACGGTGTGGATATTGACTGGGGGATCGAGGGCGCACCTAGTGATGTAGTGGAGATAAATTTTGACATTCCAATTGAAGAATATGGAATCGTGGTTCAGGGCGCAGGTATGGATGGAGGCATAGCAAAAGGTAGAATTTTTAAATTTACGGTCTTTAAAAAAATTAATATTTAAGTAAACTCTATAATTAGGTGAACAAGCTTTTACAATTCTGGATTCACCATCGTACCGTGATCGTTTTCTGGACGAGATTTATGAACTTGATTCATTCTTACGCATGCGTTTGTATGAGCTTAATCAACTGGATTCGTCGAGCAACATTATGTTCTCGCTGATGGATAGCATTTCTACATACGACGCAGAAAGTATACGAAAAATGCTAACGAATATCGAACAGATTTTAGTGGAAGTACTAAGCGACCAAACGCGTCATCTATTCCAACTTAAACATTCGCCGAAGTATGCTGATTTATTAGCAACTAAGTTGAAACAAATGACAAAAGCTGTGGATAAAATACGTGACTCTAAAGAGGTTTTAAAGAAACGTTCTGCGGAGTTGATGAAGCAGCGTGTTGATTTGAATCCAGTGCTAGCTGAGCTAATACTACAAACTAAAAGGCTGCAATTGAACATTGAAAATGATATATCTAAACGCTACAAAAATCGTGTTGTTAACTTGATGGGAGGAGTAAATTGAAGCAATGTCCTTTACGTGTTAGCAAGAAAAAATATATACTTTAATTTAATTAAACTCGCAAATGATACAGTTTTCAAATTAAATTGGATAGATATTGGTACCTAACTGTGCATACATATGGGTGCTTACGCCGACTTAAGAAACAATCGAGTGATATATGTGTTCGTCTGGATTGTCGGGAAGCTGGCTTTGGTATAATGCGGCATCACTTTTATTTAAACGACAAGGACTTTTTTGACAAGCACGCGTACCTACTGCAATACCAGATTACGTTTCTATAATCCGTTATTGAATGAAAACTGCGAAAACAACGATTGGCAATTTTTTCCGTTCAACACCCTGTACATAGTGTAGTGCATTCCAATGATTTCCGGTGTGCATTCCAGAAAAATTCCAGCAAGTTTGACATTCCATTTTGAACTGACATCCCAATTTATTTATTAACGCCAGGCGAATTTATACAAGGTGGTATTAAAGGCCCTACACACGCATTGATTTATCGGCCAACCAGTTGACCAACCTACTTAACGAAATTCCCTACAAACGCACCAACCAGTTGGCCGATTTCACTTGAGTGAGAGTTTTTGAACTGTGAAAAACACAACCGCATTGTCAAACTTTTAAGCTACGCTAGGAATGTTTCTCATTTTTATGTATTGGTTATTGCTACCGCCTCGTTTTCACAAATTAGACGCATTTTCACTAGCGAAATGAACTGAGAAACACATGTTAACGTTAATGCGCCGTTAAAAAAATGAAATCGTATTTTAGGTTGCCAACTTGTCTACACACAGAGCAATAATTTTGCCAACCTGCCTCAAAAATCAAAAATTTTTGATTTTCTCCTACCTGACGAACTACTTGACAAAGGCTTGCCAACTTGCCTACACACGGCTTATTTACCACCAACTTCTAGCGGTTGGCCAGCAGATTGGCCGATAAATCAATCTGTGTGTAGCAGGGATGGAAAATTAAATTTTCTAATTGTACCTAATTTGTAAAAGAAATTGTAACTGGAAGTAGATAAATGTACCGAAAAAATAAGTATGCGCCTTTGTTCGCAGTCTATCCTTCGTTCGAAAACAGGTTCTATCGTCGATTCTTGCTTTGATGCAATCAACTATAAGAAAAATAAGTAAGGATTTTATGTAGAATTATTCGGCAACGTTTCAAATGTACTTAAAATGGGGCGATTGTACCGATTGTACTTTCAAATTAACATTGGGCTGAAAAAAGTACAATTGTACCTACTTTTCCATCACTGGTGTGTAGGGCCTTTTACTGGCGAATTTAGATATTCGCCGCGGTGCTGCTTAATGTCAAAATGATGTGTTTGTTGTAATATGAATTCGTCTTGTTTACAACAAACACATCATTTTGACATTAGAAAGTACCGCGGCGAAAATCTAAACTCGCCAGTAACACCACCTTGTATAAATTCGCCTTGATTGAACGTTTTTCATTCTGTTTAGATTTTAGCTAGTTCAGTCTTTGTTTTTCATTGCATCTCGCTATATATAAAAATCCAATAAGTCCGAGCATAAGGAACTAAAATTTTCTAGTAACTATTTAAGGACAAAAAGCACAATCGACGCAAATTAAATTGTATACCCATGATTTACTAATTTCATTCACCCAAGTTGTGTTCGTGCGGGAGCATTAAAATTCACTAAAAGCCCGAAAATTGTGCATGTATTTATAAAATTGTAACGAAATTGAACAACTACTATTGATCAAAAGTGTGCGACAACATAATCGGGGATAACCTTAGCGAAAGGAAAATTATTGTACAAAAAAAATCCGAAAGGGAGAAACCCAAAATTACAGCGCAAGCAGCAAGCGGAAAGCAATACGACGGCGGCGTGGAAAACTTCAACGTTTAGCTACGCTTGCACACTTTAGGCAGCGCTGCCAGCGTCAAGTTGAAGGATAAATTATAAAAATATATATATACATATATACACTTCCATACACAGTAAAATTTTGCACAGTACAAGACGCTGAACGCGACATTAATAAAATAGAAAGGATGGCCTCTAATTTGCGTCAAATCCCGTTGACCTGCAGTGGTCATACGCGCCCCGTAGTGCATGTGGATTTTAGTGACATTTGCGAGAGCGGTTACTTTCTCATTTCGGCGTGTAAAGGTAATTACATATTTTAAGTGTGTAAAAATTGCTGATTTTATATTGTTACAACATTTTTGTAGGATAAAAATGCTTCAGAATTTTTTCTAAATAAAGGCATTTTTGTGTCTATAGGACGGTGTAAGCTATGTTCAGGAAAAATAAATTGAGGTGAAGCTTCGATCTGCTGCCCTAAAGCTCAGGAAAGCAAGATGAGGAAAATAGTAGCATTTAAGTTTAAATTTATCTCGTTTTGAAATCATTGCCCAAGGCAAGCCTTGACCTACATACACTTGATGACGTTGAAATTGATTAGGTAAAGCAAAAGGTTTACAATCATAACGAAACCAGTTATGACTTTTGTTCTGCCCTATCTGCGATAAGTACCTTTATATTATGCCTATACATACATATGTACGAACATACATCCATTTAGCCCAGCCGGTTGATTGTCTAGCATTTGCTTAATATTGAATTATACATGCTGTAAGGCAATCAGTTCAAAAGATCGCTAACTGTTCGTGGCCTCCATCGATGCTCTGACTTGCCTGGGTCGCGAAATGTTTAACGAAAGACTTTACATTGCTTACTGCTTTGTGCTTGGCTGCAGAATACTCAGCTACAGTTTGTTCAGTTTCTCGATCGCTCGTTGCCGCATATCACTTGTTGTGAGTTTTGCTCATACGGGAAGTACCTTGAAGTTGTCGCTTGTTTTTTTGCTTTGCCATTTTTGTTGCTGTTTGTTTGTCTATTTGTTATTTTTGTTTATTTTATTGTACATACATGCAATCAATTTTAATTATTGTAGAACATGTTCTTCACTTTGTTACTATTACTTTACTTATTTAAACTGATAAAAGCTGGAATTGCGTTATTATTAATTAGGGATGGTTTATTATAGTATACAAAACTTTTTGCCAAGTTTGTACATTTACCTATATATACATACGTTTTTGCATGGCAAAGTGGACAAATGTAGGCTAAAGTGGTCCAAAAATGTATGTAAAAAAAATAAGGTCGGATTTTTAATGCCGGCACCCCCTAGGATTGTTCTATATTGAAAAAAATTATACAACTATTTTTTTATTTTGAAAAAAAAAATAGGGAGTGCTCAAAGCGCTCAAAGTTTTCCGTGTATTTTATATGGAGGAAAAACAACTTTTCATAGAAATAGTGTAGAATTCTTGAAAATCAACAGTTTTCGATCGGAAAACTTTTCTTATCTTCAGGAGATTCCCAGTAATAATACGCAATTTTCTCTTTAACCATTTTTTCATAGTAACTATATTTTATAGGTCCTCCAAAACTCATAGAAAATGCAATGAAAAAATCTTTAATCATAAAAAATGGTTAAATAAACAATTGCATATTAATACTGGAAGTCTCCTGAAGAGAACCACAGTTTTCCGATTGAAAAATATTGATTTTTAAGAGTTTTATACCATTTCTACGAAAAATGGTTTTTTCTCCATATAAAATACATGGAAAACTTTGAGCGCTGTGAGCACCCCCTAAATATTTTTTGATTTCAAAATAAAAAAATAGGGGTATATTTTTTCGATATAGAACAATCCTAGGGGGTGCCGGCATTAAAATTCCAACTTAATTTTTTTGGCTCTCAATGTTATATTGAATATACAAAATATGCAATGTTTATGGTTGCAATGTTTCACAACTCAGCATATGAAAACAGATTAAATACTGCAGTAGAACAGTATCCAAACATTGTATTGGTACGTTTTGGAAGTCAGCCGTTTGTTCACAGTGACATTAGAGGCCTTTATAAGGGAGTAAATTTTGTCAAGAGCATACGTTTGTAGGAATTTAATAATATTATTCGAGGAGCTTTCTCCAAAATTTATGAGAAACGTTTTTACAATGATATTAATAAAAGCCGAAGCTTTAATTTAGGCTTGTAGACAACTCAACTTTTAGACAACTCAACTATTTATTGTTATTACCGTTCACAACTGTTTTCACTTGACTGTAGCCATTGAAAAAGTCGGCAATTCGATACAAATTTCGATATTTTAATACTATTGTTTTTTTTTTTAATTATATTAAAATAATGAACAGCAATAAAATAGAAATCAGTTATGTATTATGTTTTACCGATGAGCCCAAGGATGCTGGTGCCAGACAACTGACAGACAACTATGTTTTCAAAGTTGAGTTGAGTTGTGTCCCACAATACCAATTTACAACTTACAACTCAACTATCTTCAAAGTTGTGAATCATAATAGGGGCACTAGATGTTTAGATACATATAATAAAAATAGTTTTCGTTTTATTTATAATTAATGATTTAAATAATAGAGCAAATCATTCCATTTAATCTTAATACAAAATTTGAATCAAGTCAATTTTCTTAGTGTACACACACTCGTACATTTCCTAATTGCAATAATTTGTTTATATATGTATTTTTCCAAACATGTTTCTTTGTTGTGCGTAACAGTTATGCTAACAATGCAACACAACTGAGTGCATATGAAATTGCAATTAAACAACAACAATCGACGATCAGGTAGGTAGTCAGATCGATAAATAAAGAGAATTTATAATAAAAACGCCTGTTCACCTTGATTTAGAATGTCTACACGATTAACAAACAATGTGCGCGAAATTTCAACGCCGACTGCACGTCGACAACAACAGCGATATGCTATTAAAATAACAATATCCGGCGAATGCGCAGCTGCAAGCAGATTTTAGAGACATAAATTGCTGTAATATGCAATGTACATACAATGAAAATGCGAAAGTGCTGTATAAAATGTAGAATAATGGGGGCGTTTATATAGGATACGTAAATTTAATTATGTACATACTTTGAAATATATTTCAAATCTAACGCTAATCGTTAGTTATATAGATTTTTTGATGCAACCTATTGGAGCATTATAATAGGAATATTAAAAACCGGCATTCTTTTCATTTACTATAATCTAAAAAAAAAAAAATTAAAAACATCAAATTACTCGAAATAAATACACATTTCCTTTCAGGCTCTACTGGTAATAATAGGTCTCGGTATGTATTCCTACATGAAAATGGCAGCTGTGGTTTAACATTAAATTACATGTACATATACTTACATATAAATTATGAAATATGAAAAATTTCCAATAGTTGTTTACTAATTTAAAATGATGTAGAACAAGTTTGTATTATCAAACAGTAACTTTATTAAAATTCCTATAATTCCAATCCCTACATCTCGATTTGAGGATTCTCTAAGTGCAATTTATATTCCATCCATTCTGCCATACGTTTGACGCTCTGGTTATGTGGCAGCAACGTGGATTCATACAATTTTCGAACAAAACATTTCGGGCTGGCACACTACACTGCACTCACTTGCTTACATTGTATGTATAGCTGCCACCAATCGCGTAATCGGCTCACCAGCCAGCCAGTCAGTCGCACTCAGGTCGTTGGCATTGATGCAGTCATTGAGTCAAGGTTGCTTCCGCTTTTTTTGTTTGGCGACGACTGCTTGCGTGTTGCACTTTTTGCTGTAGTATGCGGTGTTCGTTGCTTCGCCGATTTCTGTAGTTTATTTTATTTTGTATTACACTTTTGTAATACGCATGTTTTGTATGTGTGTATGTATGCGCATTGCCTGTATGTATTTTAGTTTTTAATTTTTTTGCCCAATCGTTTGTTGAATATTTTTGCTGGACAGGATTTCAATGTCGGAGTTGACCTTGTTGATTCTTTCCTTTATAGATTGCAAAGAGTTCAATGTTCAAGGTTTGTTTTCGAAGGAGATTATAAATAGAAAAGTTATTTAAAGCTTAAGAGATTTCTTGAGACGATAAACCAATTTCTTCAGCGTTGCGTTTTCATCAATCGACTCCTTCGTATTTAACTTTTGAATATATTAACGACTTATATCTGGATTGAACCACTTTGGATGTTTCAATATTGATATACCAATACGAAAATTTGCAGGTCTCAAATCCATTTTTTTTTTAAGTAAACAGCGCCACCGAGTTTACTTTATTAAATTTTTTTAAATTGTTTTCATTCCAGATGGCAGTCCTATGCTGCGACAAGGCGATACCGGAGATTGGGTGGGCACGTTCGAGGGGCACAAGGGCGCCGTTTGGGGTGTGGCGCTGAACAAGAATGCCACTTTGGCCGCGTCTGGTGCGGCTGACTTTACTGGAAAAGTTTGGAACGCCGTTACGGGCGGTGAAATCCACAGTTTTCAACATAAGCATATTGTGAAAACAGTTGCATTTGATAGAAACTCCGAGAACATTGTCACTGGCAGCAATGAGAAATTGGTGAGAGTTTTTAATTTGGAGCAACCGAATGCTGAGCCGGAAATGTATGCTGGACATTCCGGTGCTTTGAAACGGGCACTCTTCTGCCGCGATGATAAATGTATTTTGTCGGCAGCTGAGGATAAAACCGTACGTTTGTGGGATCGTTTAACTGGCAATGAGATACAGCGACTACAATTTCCTCACAATCCAAACAGCTTAGAAATATCAGCTGATAACCACATTCTGACCATAACACATGGCTCGACCATCAGCTTCTGGGAGGTGGACACAATGAAAAAGCTGAAAGAGGTGAAAGTGCCGACAAATGTATCGTCGGCTAGTTTACATCCAGACAAACATGTGTTTGTGTGTGGTGGTGAAGATTTTAAAATGTATAAATTTGATTATATAACTGGTAATGAGATTGGTAAGTTGTACTAATATAGAGTATGGCAGCCAATTGTTTTTCTTCTAGTATTTATGTTTGCTTTCTTTTTCTTCTCTAGAATCTTTTAAAGGACATTTTGGTCCTGTACATTCGGTCAAGTTTAGTCCAGATGGTGAACTCTATGCCAGTGGCTCTGAAGATGGCACGTTACGACTTTGGCAGACAACTGTGGGCAAGACCTACGGTCTCTGGAAGTGCACTGAACCAGGAGAATTGAATAATTCAATGAATTCACCTCGCGAAGTACATGCCAACTAAGGACAAATTTGTTAATTGATTTGACGTAGACGGATTTGTGTACACAGCCAAAAACTGCAGACCGATACAGCATCAAGAATAAAATGAATCTTAGCAATTTTTAATTAAGCAATGTCTTCACTGGATTTTAAGCAACACAATTACTTTTCATAACAATATATTATTTCATAAGAAACCATACACGAGTGAATGATTTTGGACATTTTTTAAAAGAAAACAAAAATAATATGAGAAAGTGAAAATTACGGCTTTTGTATTAACATTTACTTCAACAATATTAATTAGCTGGCAAAATACTGAATTTAAAATGCGTATTATGCAAAGAACTTAAAATTGTTTTATAATTTTTACTTAATGATTGTAAATCGAAGGGTTGAGCATATTTTAATATGTAATACAATAAGTTATTTCGAATAAATACGTACACATTTTCATACGTGGTATTCATATTTGCTTTTCTTTAAATGTAGGCCAATACTCCGGGATAGGCTTTATACATGAGTTCCTGTCGCCCAACCATGCAGATATATTGTGTTAAAATTTAGTAGACTATCTCCTTGGCTTATTTCTGGCCTCTGTTGTAGATGATCGAACCAGCGTGATAGGTTTAAGTAGTTCTCTTTCTCGAGGGGCGTAAGGGATTTCTAAAAGGGGAATAATCGATCAAACTAAATATAAGATATTGGTGGTGAACGATACAATTTTATATGTAAAAATTTTGGACAAAGTTATATAAAATTTACCGAAAGGAGCGATTCAGATTGTTAATATTGGGTTAAAAAGGTTTGAATGTATGCGCTCGCCCATTCTTTTTATATCAGGTGATACTAGTAGCAATCTCAAGAATTTCATAGAGACCACAAGAGTAAATCCTAAAGGCGTCTTTCAATCGTTATAGCTGTTGTGTTTCGAATGCTTCCGAGTTAAAGTTCTTATTAACAAGATACTCACCACTAAATCGTAGATTGCAAAGAATATAGCTAAGTCCGATATAGTTATGAAATAACCCACTAAATACGATTTAGTGGTGAAAAGTTTATTGAAATCACGCAGCAGTTGCTGTGAGATGTGCTTGTCCTTGGAGCCTGGTGCCACATACAATACTGCAAATTCAATCCACTGATAGACTTCAGCGCTGATTTCTCGAGTTGCTGCACTGTTTAATGCTATCTCAGATTTTGATTCTTGTGCAAGATTATTTAG
This sequence comes from Rhagoletis pomonella, assembly GCF_013731165.1. Lineage (NCBI taxonomy): Eukaryota > Metazoa > Arthropoda > Insecta > Diptera > Tephritidae > Rhagoletis > Rhagoletis pomonella. The sequence continues at coordinate 61,382,410 of NW_023458561.1, read as the reverse complement.
AATAGTGGCAAAGCCCGAAACAGTTTTACTATTTTTTGTGCGAGTTACTACCTAAAATATAATAAAAAAAAATTAGCAAAAATATGTATATAGCGATACTGAAGACAGTACCTTTTCTGAATTCAATTTTACATCGCCAGCTGGTACTCCGAGGGAGTTGGCGATTTTGGTTATTGTCTCAACTTCGTACATTTTGAATTTTTTGGAAAAAATGCTATTTGTTTTTATTTATTAACCAGAAAATGGACAATTGTGAAGTTTTCTCGCCTTTCCACGTGAAGATAAATATTTACTAACAGCTGTTTAACGAGCTTTGCCAGATTGTTTAAATGCTGGCGGGCGCTTTTATTTATGCGGTGATACCATCTTTGAACGAAGAAATCGTAGTGAAAATTATTTCGTTCGCCGTGCTATTTGTAAGTGAACGAAGAATTATTTGTTCGCGTTGCGCCTACACTAGTGGGTTACGAAAATGTGCTCAATGAAATTAAAATAAATATTTTATTAACTAAATTAAAATATTTTATTTGGTGATCACACATAAAAATATTTTCATTCATGCATTTGTAATGTACATATGTATGTACATATAACTGAAGCGACGTTTAGTCCATTTGACTGCGGCTACCTGATTTGTGAGTTTGTGTGAGCGCCTCATAGGTGATGTCGTACTGTAGTAGGAATATGAATATGGTGGAGGTGCCGACAAGTAGCTAAATAAAAATTTTGTAAACAATTTTATTTGGTTTCTAACTTTATGAAAGTTATGTCTTAGCACTTACTGATGTGATAAAGTTCATATTTAATTCTACCACGCCACAAACAACATTAGTTCTCGTATTTATAATCAATTGCAATATGAAGTGTGTTATCTGCAATTAATTATTAAAAATAATTTTAACACATTTTTAGAAAATTGTACGGCATACCGTTTCTTCCATTTCCGAGTTCTGTCCTTCTATTTCATTCATTATTAATGCTGTACTGTTTTTCTGAAAAAATAAAATAGAATAATACTTTTAAATAAAGAAAGTTTTTTTTTTTCATCAGCCTTGTAACTGGATAAATACTTCTTTGCCAAGTAATATATACGGTCCGTAATTCTTAACCGCGGCCGCTGTGGTGTAGTGGTGAAGGCAACATCACAACAAAATTTGGAAAGGTTTTTCCTTAACAGCGGTCGCCCCTCGGCAGGCAATGGCTAACCTCCGAGTGTATATCCGCCACGAAAAACAGCTTCTCATAAAAATACAATCGCCGTTCGGGGTCTGGGTAAAACTCTAGGACTCCCCGCCGTGTTGTGTAACAACATCAAGGCGCACCCTACAAATTGGAGGACAAGCTCGGCCAAACACGAAGGTTGCAGACAGAGTGGTAGCGAAGTCGACGATGAAGATGAAGACGGATCCGAAGCCGAATTGTTTGCGTTGCGGCCAAGCTGGCGAGTGTTCATAGTGGAAGATGAATGATATGAAGATTTGTTTCTAAATAAAACCTTTTTTTTTTATATAAAATCTAAAGAAAATAAAGAAAAAAACAGCTATTCATGAAATAATTTGTATAGGACAACTTTTGGAGAATTTCGCCACTTGTATTATGTGTTACGGTAAGACGGACAGACATTTTTCGAATATACAAGTATGCCAATTAATACGTTTGATTACATTTTGCCAAAAAAATTTTGCGATTTTCTTGAAAAACGCGTTTTTTCACAATTGCAAACAGTTAAATAAAATGTAAACAACTCATCACAGCAGGCGATTCGTCTTTGAAAATAGTACCGCACAGTTTCAAGCTGACTGCTTGCGCAACCGTCTTCATCTTCGCCTTCGTCTTCGTTTGCCCTGTGATCACTTTCACATGTTTACTACAGCACTGTTTTTCATCTACGTCTTCGTCTTCATCTTCATCTTCGGCTTCGCTTCCACTCTGTCTGCAACCAAAGGCCAAACCTCTGAGAAATTTCTGGAGAAATTGCTGATATAGGGAATTTGCGCAGTCTATGGCCATATTGAGCCTAGACTCGCCACGTCGTCTTCTGCAGGCGGCGTCGTACTCGCTGTTATTATTGTAGCAGCTACTTAGCCCTGTCTAGTTCGGCTTGTCCCTCAATCCCTCAATTATTGCCGTCAAGCGCAACTAACGGGAGACCCAGGAAGTGTGCCATTTCAACTGGGTTGGTCCAGAGGGAGAGAGGCTCCCCTACTCATCTATAATATGGGATGGCGTCTTCCTTGTCAAGTCGCAATCCGATAAAGATGATTGTACTATATCCCATATATTGAGATGTTCTCCTAGTCTGCAGTGTCTTGCAAAAAAGTTTTCGTTTTGCGAGGCTGATAAATGATGGTACTTATATAGCTTTGGTTTTCTATTGCCTCCCTCTCTGCTTTGCTTTGTATCTACCTCCTTGTCCTCATGTAAATTGCCGAAGTATGTATTTGAGTCACACCACACAAGTTCGATTAAGATTCGTTCTTTGCGTCTTTACTGGTATAGGAAGTACACTCAATCGACGTAGATCTACTAATGGTTAGTTAACCCTTGTGACTTAGCATGATACAGTATACGTCTAGCATTCTCTGAGCTGGCTTGCTGTGTATTTACATATGTATGTATGAAGACAAGATTATATTAGCCTACTGGGTTCTATTTAGTACAGAGATCTGCAATGAGTTCTAATGAAATTAGTACACTTAAGTCATAATCCATAAAATTTGGTGCAAATGCGTACTGATACCAACTCTAAAAAATACTATGACTAAATAATTCAAAACAAAACCAAAAACTAACTATATGAATTATCAATTTATGACTCTATCGAGTGTAGGCAATGAATTTTTTAGTACCTCCTGCAAATAATTTGAATACACAAACTTTCTTTGAAGATATAAGAAGAATCTACTAATGCCTTTCGTCGTTCATCCTGACTACCATAAAGTGCGAATTTACCCCCGTATTGAGAAACCGAATCCGCCTAGCATGCTTAGAAAAACGTAAGTTTTAAATATAACTACCAAACACCAAATTACAATACCTGACTCTGTACACCATAATTAAAATAAAGTATGCAGAACATTTTGCCAATATGCATGCTTGTCCAAACCAACGAGTACATAATCCATGAAAATGTGGAGTTAGACGCATCGTCCAAGTATTTGTACAACAGGAAAAGATTAACCGACAAGTTTGTGAAGGATCCAATGTAAACCAGCACCAGTGAGAGGGCAAAAGAATTATTTACTTCCTTTGTGAATATCTGAAGTGTCGAGTAGCTTAATCGAATGTCTTGTAGTTTTTCGCGCAAAACTCTGGCAGACGTTTTTAGCGAAAGCTCCGCGTGCAGGATTTCATTCAGCCAAATTATACGTTGAGCCATGGCATATAGCAGGGTGTAGTACTGTACCAGCGAGAAGCATAACACCAGATTTGGCAACAGATAAACGGCTAGGCTGCGAATGAAGTGCGTCATAATGCCAGCGGTGTAGAAGTAGTCAACGACAGCGGTAGCGACCACATATAACAGTATCAGATACAGATGAGCTCTTATAAAGCGATTCAGTTGTTGATATTCTGGTGGTCTTCCGAATGATATAAGTTTATAATCGAATTCTGCGATTGTGTGCAAGAAACGTCGACATTTTTGGCGCGCCCAGTAGGTAGAGAGTAATATTTGAAATAAGTGCACCAGATAGACTAAATACTCGCAAAAGAACAACGGTTTTTGTACGGTGGGCAAGTCCTTGTCGGATTGCGTGTACTCGCCGTAGATGGTGAAGACGAGACTGACGTAAATACCAATGCTCCAGGTGATGTGGAGTAACATTAAAATTTTATCACTGCAGCTGCTGGTCGTTGTTGGTAGGCGTCGATGAGCGCCATAAGGCAGGCATACAAATAGCTCGGAGAGTATTAAAAGAACATGAACTGAACGATATAGTCGCGTTTCTAATACATTAACGGTAATCTGCTCGCTGGACGAATTAGGCGACGATTTCTTTAGTGGTTTCACCCGATTGCTCGATTTTTGTTTATAAACTATTGCTGACAACATTCTATAAAAGACCGATTGGAATCCAAACACAGACTGAAACGGTTTTATGCGCGTCACGGTGCAGCACGTGGCACCTTGGTTAAGTGCTTCAAATGGTAAAATTAATAGTATATCACATTCTTTGATTAATGAATACAACAGGTAATTTGTGTTTAGTATGAAGCGCGATATTCACACACTCATGATGAATGAATACCCGCTTTGAAGGTACTCGTAGGTTTCCTCTAAAACTAATAGATTTTAATTTTTAAATAACTGAGCAAATCATATGTCAACATGTCGTTAATTATGGGCTTTTAGTGAAATGCATTAGGGCTTCACTGGCCGAACTATGTTAGTATGTTAGTGTACAAATATTCCTGTCGAGAAATTTGTTGATGAAGTGCACGCTACAAGGGTGTGAGGAGTATTCCTTTCTATGCTAGAAAGAACTGGTAGGAAAATATTTGAATGCCCTTAGCAAGCATTTTTCCCTGCAAGAAAAAGACAGTGAATGCACTAATGATTATTATTTTCGAACGGAATAGATGATGAATTATTCAATACGATCCTGTACGAGTCCGGACTAGTCAGAAATAGTCAGAATTAGTCAGATTTTATTGGAAATCGATCCCGTACTCGGTTCTCTGACAATTGAGAGGACAAAAAAAGAGAGTAACTAAGGTCCTCTCTCTGTCGGAAGCCACAAATTCTGGTAAATGTGTCAAAGGATCAGCTGTAGTGTGTTTGACAACTAAATTGGAAACAAAAGGAAAGATCACTCTGTTAATGAATGTTGAAAACTATTTAATTACTTTTTTAAGTGGATGAATTTGAAAGTATTTTTACTTATTTACATGTGTGAGCTGAGTGTGTTTACACACAAAATAAGCAAAATTTCGCTATCAAAATTTTGAGGTTATGTTGAACTTGTCAGAAGTTACCATTTTTTTACTAAAAAGCGATCCCGTACTTTTCAGTGTTACTCTTTCGCTCTGAGCGAATTTTTGTTTATTGACAGTTTTACTACTTTTAGTCCGAGGAATACGGGATTGGATTCCCAAAGGAACAACGCCTAGATATTAATGAGCAGTCTGTTGCGGTTCTGTCGGAATATTAAATGGTAACTTCTGTAAATAAAGTTTTCTTTTAATTGAGAGAGCTCCTTCCAAGAAGCTAGAAGGTGATATAACGAATACTTAGGGTCGGTTGTTCAATGTCTGGTTAACACTAACTACAGATTAAACATCTTTATCGCCATTGGGTTTTACCCAATCAAAGGCTGTTGTTTTGGCGACCTAACCCCGTTTAGATCGGCGATACCCTTCAATAATTTCACGTCATGGAGCAATACCCTGCAGCCAGATTGCTCCGCATCCTTCTTATCCGGGCGGGCATTGAGCCTAACCCCGTAGCAGAAACATACTTCTGCTGCGTTTGGCAGAGACGACTCCATCCACTTCGGTTAGGTGCAATTCCTGCAACGGATGGAGCCACCAAAGAACCTGTTCAGGCATTAGGTCTCACACAAGCTTTGTGGCCCCCTGTTGCTCAAGCCAAATGGCCCCACCAGCCTCCACGATCAATAAGGCCACCGACTTTGCACCCGCGCACCACCGTACCTATACCAACTTTAACAAAGCTGATTGGAACGGCTTCGCGGAAGTTACCGAGCTTTACGGTTCCTGCATTAGATACATCAGTAAATTACATTATAGTGGCCTGAAAGCCTAATATCGAGTTTGATGGCGATTTCGTGAATAAATTTATCGGTCATTCCACCCAAAAGTTACACCTTCCCTACACAACGCTTGAGTGGAAGTGGGTGAGGAAGGAGTGCGCGAGTAGCTGTAGTATTTACACGCCTTAGCTGATTGGTTGACTTTTTTAGTATTTTCTAAGAATTATTTTTGATGGGAGAGTTATCATATCTAACTGATGGCTCACGAGAGAAGATTTCATCTGAATTCTCTGCAAGGTTCTCACAAGCCCCCGATGAAGGTAAAAGCGATCGAGACGAGAGGCATTTTGAGAAAAAGGGTTGCATAGTCGGAAGTGATCGAAAGAAAATTTTAAGGGGAATATTGGAGTTGATAATAAATATTCCCGTATTGCTGAAAAGAGTAATTGACAGTAAGACCTTCCGAATCGACGACGTACAGCTTAGCCGCGGCCAACATTTAAATGAAATTATTTTAAAAAAGTAAATGTCAGAGAAAGTTCTTTCGGGTAAGTGTTTTATTTGAAATTGAAAAAAGGTCTAGAAGAACCACCTTTTAGTTATGATGGTACATATTTTTACGCTTATATTTTAGCATAAAAATCCGAATAAAATGGTTCGTACCAATTAGCTGTATCCTATATTTGTATATTACATACGCTTTCCTAGTGGGTCAAATGCGGATTCACTTTTTGTACGGCACACTAACCTGCTGCAAGCATTAAATAGTGTATTTGTATAGGGTAATAGTTGTCATCACGCCAAACACTTAAATGATTTTTGTACTCATTAAAAATTGAAACAATTTCATATTAATACTATCTGCTAATGTTATCTCTACTCCAACGATTAACGCTGACCTCAGCACATGCATGTGAACACACCATGGATATGCAGTAGTTCCACTTTTGACGCTTGGCAGGATGGTATATCCTGCACAAAATTATCGTTAGCTACATGCTCACATGTAGGATAGTTTTGGAACTGTGAGTACTAGTACGGTAGGCTGTAAGGAATGGATGGACATCAACGATTGGATTACTTCTACGCCTTGTTCAACTGAGTATCGCTCCATGACTAATCTATCTAATAATATTTTGGCGCTTACAATTAGCTCCATGACTAAGTTTTCCAAAGTCTGTAGTACTGATTGTCTGAAACAGAGAAGAAAACAATAACATATAACAAATGTCAAAGGTCTGCATCACCTTTGTTTCACGCTACATATGTGTCACGGATCAAATACAAAGTTACGAAGAGGACTAATGAGCTTGGCCAATAAGTGTAAAACTTGTCATCTTCGTAGAAAATATAGAGGTCAGACCGTCCAATAATCCTTCAAGCAACTGCAGTAATAAACGTCAGATGAGATTTTTAGTCTTCCCAGCGCGTAAACTCCTTTCACACAGTGACCTGTCAGAATCACTATTACAAACGGGAGGTACATATTACGTCCTAGTTTTCGCTCAATGTTCGCTGAACTGACATGCTCACTGCCCAGTGAGTTCGTTTCAGCCACACTCGTCAGCCGTACACCTCCTTGCAATTTCACTGCGACTAGGTTATCAGAGTATATTATCTTATTGACGTTAGATACTTTACCAGTGTGGTGAGCTCCAGTCCCTTTGAATCATCCACTAATCCTTAAAGGGAGTGTGAACGATTAAAAAGCTACTTAAAGCTAATTCAGAAAAGCAACGATCCGTAAAGGTTTTTAAAGTAGCCATAGGTCGATCTTTTATACGGCTGAAGGTTTCCAGTGAGGTCTAAGGAAGTCCAAGAAAGTAACCCTAATTGCTAAAAAATGAGTGCATATGTATGTATGTACATTAGACTGCATCACTCCGCATACAAAAAAAAAAAAAAAAAAATCGGTACTGTTTTTTCATTGGAGTTATAAAATCAATTATATTTTAAGACGTCCACCAAAATATTGCGGAAAAATATTAAGACTTACGTGAGCTGGACCGATTTGAAAATACCTCCGAAAATGGAGTTTTTTATGAATAAAAATAGTTTCTTAAAGATTTTTATTTTTTTTGAAAAAAAATCCCCTCCAATGACAAAACGGTAATAGCTTAAAATATTTTCATAAAAATATTTTTAAAAAATTTAAAAAAATTTTGAACTTTTTTCAAAGAATGGTATAAGAAAAACTTGAATAATTGAACCTAAGCTCTTCCGATTTAAACTTGTAGGGAAAGGTATTTTCTCACCCTTTTTGTTTCTTTGCTAATGATGAACTAACGAACGTCCTTCAAAGTTGAATTAAGATGTGTTGGTATTTGAAAACAAAATTGGGGCTCGAATGACTTTTTTTTTTGCACAGAAATAAAAATAGTTTGAAAATAACTTTCTACTGAGATCCCATTAGTCTAAATCAGAATAGTTTTGACCAGTTATTAAGGTTTTTCGTAAATCAATATTTGAAAAAGTTAAAAAAAACAGCATCAAAAATCTCATTGTTATGATTCCCTTGAAAAGATTTTTAAATATTTTTATACAGATTTTTTAAACTTAATCTGTTTTGTCATCTGAGGGGACTTTTTCATAAAGTTCTTTAAGAAATTATTTTTATTCATAAAAAACTCCATTTTTGGAGGTGTTTTCAAATCGGTCCAGCTCACGTAAATCTTAATATTTTTGCGAAATATTTTTGTGAATGTCTTAAAATATAATAAATTTTGTAATCCCAGCGGAAAAACCGTAACTTTTTTTGGTGATGCAGTCTAATGTACATACATACACATGTAGCCCGCGACAAATCGAACTCTAACCGCCAAAAAGACATAAGCGACATTTTATTTTTTTTTGATGCAGAAATGTTCCTAGAGTATATAGATGTAGTGCATCATCAAATATAAAATTTTGAAAAAATAATTGATACCACAAGGATCACACATACTTAAGCATCTTCGGTACTCTCTTTACAGCACAATGGTGGCACCGGCACTCACACAGAAATCATACCGCAAACTCACTATCCACGCGCCCTTGAATCGCCTGATACACGTACTCGCAGCGATTTGTCAACTATTCTGTGTGGCACCTATTTTAAAGTCGCATCTGCGCAAAAACAAATTTCAACTATTGCAGCGGTTGCATTGTCTTCTTGGTTTGCTTATTCTTATATGCATTTACGCGCTAAGCTGGAGTTATATAAGCACACTAGATCCATCCATAATTCTAATTGAGAAAGTATTTTATTTTGGTGAAATTATAGTCAACAACTTTATTGGTACCTCTATTGTGCTCAGCACTTTTTATTACGCCCTGCACTATAGTACTATTCCGCGAAAATTTATGCATATCCTAATGGAAATAAATCGCTTTGAAGCGCAGCATCCCCGTGCATCGGAGTTTAAACTCTTGTCGACGCTTTGCAAGGAATTAAAATTTTACAGTTTATGCATTTTACTGCTCGCAGTGATGTTTCTTTGCTTAAAGTATTTTCATGTTGAATATCAATTTTATGAACTGATGCGTGGTGTAGGCGCACATAATTTACCAAGCTTTCTGCTATCATTGAAATTGGGTCAATATTGGTTGTGTTTGCGTTTTGCTTGTCTACTTTATAAGCGTTTTAATGAGGCGCTCAAGCAACGCCTAGGAACACGTCACAACGTATTGCGTAGCTCATCCCGATTGGAAGAAAGCAGCGAGTGCTCTAGAAAATTTGAGTCTCATGTGGCTTATGTTACAGAGTTTGCATGGTATAAACGAGAGTTCTGCAATTCATATTCGGATATTTGTAGTGATTACGAGATTTTGGAATTCATACGCCGTCTATACGCGGACTTGGATGCGCTAATGGAGCAAGTGGCTAATGTTTTCGGTTTCATATTGTTGCTCCACTTTTTGGGTTCACTTTTTGCTTTATCCATTTATGTTTTTGAGATTTACAAAAGTTTTCACACTTCTGAGCCGGGCAAAATACTTTGGCAACTACAACATTTGGCCCGCATTTTCTTAATACTAATCGCAAATAATGCAATTGTAGAGGAGGTGAGCGAGACGTAGTTACATTTTTGTTTGTTTAACTTTTATTTGTTTTTTTTTTGTTTTTTTTTTTAGAAGTGTCGCACTCCACTTGTGCTTAACGAGATAAAAATTTCAACGGAAGATATGGAACATGCTATCAATCGCTTTCTACTACAAATGATGGCACGAAAGCCAACGGAAATGGCGTGCGGTGTAGTTGAGTTGGATTTGTTGCTGCTTACAGGGGTAGGTAAATACATATGTAAACAAATTTGGTGGTACTAGACTGACTCGCGGAGAAAATTTAGTTGTGTGGGGGATTCACAAAACATTTTAAGCGTCCGAATATTCCCAATGAAAATGGCTTTAGGGGACTCGGGGGGCAAGTTAAGAACTAACGAATTACAAATATATTTCCTATCATTTTTTTCAAAACTCGAAGAAAGGAAATTTAGCTATATCTCGAAAACTGTTCTACTCTCTTAATATCTGCTTTCATATTCGGATTCAGGGACAAATTTTTCATAGGAAATGGCAGTCAAATGCCACAGGTGAAAATCACTGTAAACTAGTGTTATAATTATTTGCCATCGGTTGTAATTTTATTCACATCTATATGTACAACGCCATTTTTCTAACATCTGGATTTATTAACAGTTTTAATATTTCTTTTTTTACTTTCTTGCAGATTTTATGTACAGTAACCAACTGTGTAATGTTTCTCATACAGATTGATCTAAGCAATAATTCATTTGAGAAAATGAATAACGATTTTGTGACAGCAAATAATACAAATTGATCTGGTATAATGTAATCCTCTACGTTAGTTCCTGTATAAGTAGACAGACACCTAAGGACAATAAAAACTCATTTATATATATTTTGAAGATATTTATCAAAAATAAAATTGTTTAATAAAATTCACTAGTTGCAATCTATGTATGTATGATTGAACATATTGCTAATGAAATTAAGGAAGGATCGAAATGATTTGTTATCATCGAAATAACGGTTTTTGCATTTTAAGGCTGTGTGTGTGTGTGTGTTTTTGTGGGTTTTTGGCGGACCTATAAATTATAGTTGCGATGAAAAAATGGCTAAGTAAGCAATTGGGTATTATTATAGGGATCGAAAAATATTGATTTTTAACTATTCTATACCATTTCTACGAAAAATAGTTTTTTCCCCATTTAAAATACATGGAAAACTTTGGGCGCTCTGAGCGACCTCCAAGTATTTTTTGATTTCAAAATAAAAAAATAAGGGTATATTTTTTCGGTATAGAACAACCTTAGGGGGTGAGAGCATAAAAATGATGACTTTACTCTTTCACATGCATTTTTGGACAACCCTAGGGAACAAACTAAGTGTGTTTTAATTTTTACAGCGGACATTCGCGGCGAAAAATTCGCCATTCCCTGGCATTGTGTTTCAACGGTAACTTATATTCCTTTTTTGGTAATTATTGTTTCCGACAGGGTGGGTGCATGTACTATTTTCACTGAAGAAAATTATTAGTTTTTAATTTTTAGTAAAAAGTATCTTTTTGCATGGATAATAGCAACCCATTTCGACTAAGACTAGAAATTTGTTTTCTAAATTTAGCTAAATGAGCCAATTAGACCGCCCAATCTGCTGATAAAACTTATATTTTATGGTTAGGTTAGGAAAGCAGTAACATCTTTAGTAATTCATAGTAATGTACATACCCACTAGGAAAATATGTGAGCACCTTACAAGGTAATCTATATTTTCCCTCAGCTTTTAGTAGAAAAATTGTCATCATGAGCAACGCCATCTATTAGTACAGCACAAAATGAACATCTCCGATGACCTCTTACGTTGTAAGTTGCAAAATAACGTGCCGCCAATGTTACTATTTCTGAGCGACTGATGTAGTTACATTTTTCATGCTTTATTTGCTAAAGTGGCTCAGAAGTATGTCTGATTCCAAATGTTCATAGTACATTCTAAAATCCTACTTTCCTAACGCGGCCGCGCATTTGGTCAGGACCGCCGGGTGAAGTGTAACTTGCGGGTAAGGTGTTATTACGCGCACTTATTTCCTACGGGGTATTTTTGTATGTGCACATCGGTCATTTACTTCAATAGTGTCATGATCCCAAATATCTGTTATTCTATGTTTTGTTACAATTTCATAGTTGTATAGCTGTCGATTAAAAAGAGCTCATTAAATAGAACTATTAGAGGATATCGATGGCTGAGCGGAAGATCCACCTATCTTGGCAGCCAGTTCGAAAACGCTCTATCTCAAAAAACTTTTCAAGAACACCCTACTTCAGAATTTAATTGAAAAACACCCTATCTCAAAATTCGGTTCAAAAACGCCCTATCTCACTTCAAAATATATTGAAAATATGCTGATATAGGGCGTTTTTGAAACGAGTTCTGAAATAAAGCGTTCTTGAAAAGTTTTTTGAGATAGAGCGTTTTCGAACTGGCTGCCGAGATAGGTCGATCTTCCACTCAGCCATCGATATGTAAATTCAAAAGTTTTCTATTTTTCTCGGGTTTTTGGTTTTTTGTTTGAGTTATGGCATTGCTGAAGTAAATGAGCGGTATGTAGTTATTTATTTGTGTAAAGCAATTATTCATTAAAAATTTATGGATGGTTGACAGATAATTTGGCATGCACAGAAATCATTAACACGCTTTAGTTCGAGTTAATGAGTGAATAGACAAGTAAATATGTAGACTGTTTTTGTTGAGTTAAAAATATGGAAAACATACTTTCGTGTAGCTCAGCAATGCACTTGAGGATATTTAAATAGTTTTGATACTGTTCTACTTTAGTAACATTCACTCAATTCACGCATGTACTCCTGTAAATAAAACTTTTAAAAAAGAAATTTTAGGTTGCACATAATACAAGGTACAGGGGCTAATGTAGGTAAAAATTTAGATTTGTTGTTACTGAATGCAAAAGCAAAATTAATTTGCGATTTAAAATTATAATATACATACGTATGTATATATGTAGGTAAGAGGTATATGTATCTCGAAACAAAATATATACATACGTACATAAGCTCTTTTTTATTTTTCAGCCAAAATCGTGGATAAGGACAAAAATGCGTGATTCCTGTTCTGGTAATAGTATAGCGAATACTATTTTGTCTTGTTTTACACGTCTCCGGCTATGAATTCGATTTTAGAGTAGGACTACAGATTTTCGTTTTCGGGACAACTATCCAGATGATGTGAGATTAGTGCAAAAACGTTAGATATGGCGTAAGGAAACCGATTAACTTCGTTTGGTGATTAGCTGTTAGTGTTGGTTGATTCTTCCGACAGGGCGAGAAGTTAAATTATTTTGTAAAAAATTTCCATCATACCTTGTTGTTGTTGTAGCACTGCTTAGGGTTGGATGACCCCTTGTCATCAAGCTTAACTAACGGACCTAGGAAACCTGCTATTTCGATGGGGTTAACCTATAGGGAGAGGGGTATTAATGAAGTTGGGCTGACTGGGCATGTGAAGAGGTGGTTGGTGTCATGTTGGGTAGCTTCACTTGCCGAATATATGCATGTATGTACATGTGTCCATTATGTACTTCAGCGTCTAGTCTGTATAGGTAGGAGTTTAATTTACTATAGTATACAGACTGGAGAATATAGGGGGACCCGCGGTACTAATTTCAAAATGACCCGGATGGACGGTATCGAAAAAAAAATTTGCTGGCGGGAAAAATTGAGCAACAGCTTCAATCAAAAATTCCACGATAAGTCCCGGCTACTCCAAACTTTTACTTTGTTATAATAAAATTGAATGGGCTACAAAATTGCATACTAAAAATATTTCTAAGAAATCTAATTAAAGAGCTTAAAGTTTGCTGATTTTTGTTTTTGATTTATACGGGTTTCGTTAAAGAATAAGCTATATTTTTATAAAAAAATTCATATTAAATTGCAAAAAAAAAAATTATTTTTTAAAACTTCCAATATGTGCTGCGCTTATAATTTTGGCATGGGGTGTACTTTCCTTAAAAGTCTCTTTTTGTCGGTATGATTATCTCGGTTGTATCTTTGTCTCTTTAGCTTATTGAATCCAAAAATGCACTTCAAAGACTTGCCCCCAAAACACAGGGGCGAAAGGACCAAGTCTCAAACCAGCGCTTTTTTCAAACTGATCGCCACACTTAATGTAACGGGCCAATTTTTCGGAGTAGCGCCGATTTTAGACTCACCACGCGAGAAACGTCATGTCTTACGATGCTTTCATTATATTTGGTGTGCCATCTTCGTAATCTATATTTATGGCGTGAACGTTTACTACGCCTATCAACCCCACGAACCACTCGTCAATATCGTTAAATTATTTTTTATAAGCGAGCTTTTCAGCAGCCCTATAATTGTGTCCTTAATAGTCATCACTACACATTGTCATGCCGAAAAATATCATCATATACCACGTGAGCTTCTGCGTATCCATAGGCATTACAAAAGCTTGCAACCGGCGAATGCCCGCATTGGGAAGGACCTCTTTTCTGTGCTCCAAAAGGAAGTGCGACTGCTGCTCTTCATTGTATGTCCATTCTTACTATGTTGCTTGATTGTTGATTGTATGCGCACGCACCCCGATTTCGTTCATTGGTTGCTCAGCTTAAGCATTTTTCATTTACCGAATATTCTGATAACTCTCAATTTAGGCCAATATTGGTTAGCGCTACGTTTCTTGTGTCGACTGTATCGTGGTTTTAATCAGATATTGAAGCAACGATTGCAAAAAATTAGTTCGAGCGATTTAAGCGGTGGCGTTGAAACAAATGCTGGTGATACCTGCGCAAGCGAATTCTTTTGGTATCCGCGTGAATTCTACAACACACACCACCCAGGCGGGATAAATGATGAGTGCAAACTTTTGAAGGCTATACGTGGATCATATGGCGATTTGGATGCGTTGAGAGCACAATTGACAAGCTTGTTTGGACTCGTATTACTTTTAATATTTCTCGGCTCGCTACTCAGTCTAACCGTGGAATGCTTTGCTGTTTATAAATTTCTTGATTGTGAAGATGCTGCGGCGAACGAGTTGGCAACGGTATATCAGAGGTTATTGAATATTTTAATTCATATTGGACGCATATTTCTTATTTTAGTCACTAACAATGCGATCATTGAAGAGGTAAGGTGCTGTAATATGAGAAAATTTAAGAGGTAAATTATACTAAGGAATATGGTTTATTGTTTTTTTTTGTTAGAAATGCCAAACTTCATTCACACTAAATGAGTTGCATATTACATCCGAAGAAATGGAACATGAGGTCAATCGCTTTCTAATTCAACTCATGGTTCATCAGCCAGCAGAAATGGTTTGTGGGATAGTAGATTTGGATTTATTAGCTCTAGGTGGGGTAAGTGAGAAATTTAAATATGTATGTAGGTACATATGTATTTACATACATACTGATTAGGAATGTTAATTCTAAAACATCAACCGTAGTTTTTAGCCATTTGAAACTTGTGTACTTTGTTCTACTAGAATTCAATCGGCTACAAAACTGCATACTCAGAGTCTTTCTAGGAAATCTGATTGAAAAAGTTAGAAATTTTTACGAAAGTTTGTTGATTTTTTTTCTAAATATTGCACAAAGTTTGAAACTTGGAATTACACGGGTTTTGTTAAAGAATGAACTATATTTTTTATAAAAAAAGCAACCAAAATTAAATAACAACAAAAATAATATGTTAAAATTTGTCAAAATGTGGTGCGGCTACAATTATTTCGACCACTGTATGTATATAAGATATATATGTATATATTAGAGTGCATCGCTTTCCACACTGTTTTTCCATCGGAATTATAAAATCTATTATACTTTGACACTTCCGCCAAACTAAAAAAATATATAATGATTTACTACGGGTCGATTTGATTATACCTCCAAAAATTAAGTTTTTTTAATTAAAATTAGTTTGAAGTAATAAAAAAAAATTAAAAAACCAGCTTTTGTTAGTGGTTAATAAAAAAGAAAAATCGACACGCGCCCCACCTAACGGCTAAATTTTATTTATTTACATTGAACTTATATACATTTTAAATATGAACCAAATAATGTTTTATGATGTTATTCCTTTTAATGTCAGTACTCGTAATATGAACCATATCGGACCATATATACGGGTTTATCAAATATATGGACACCCGCGCCACCTTGCGGATTAATTCCTCTTTCAAATTGCATTGTAATCGGGTTCTGGGATAAATTTGAAGTTTCAGGTGAAACTTTATAAAAGCTTTTAATAATATTTTTTTCCAAAAAGTTTCTTCATATGAAAGGAGAGTTTAAGCGTAGAAATTATAACAACGCTTTCAAAATAATGAGGTTTTTGGAGTTATTTTCAAATCGGTCCAGCTCAGGTAAATATTAATATTTTTCCGAAATATTATGGCGGAAGTCTTAAGATGTATCGCACGTTTATTAATATACAGAATTATTTCAAAATTTAAATTTTGTGAGAAAACGCTATCAAAGTTTGAACAATTCATACAGTTGGTATACCAAAAGACAGAAAGAAAGGCACATATCTTCGCCATTTTTGGGAAGTTTAGTCATTTGTTTGGCTAAACATATTCTACTTATCAAAATTATTGGTTGTATGATGAAATCTCCAAAAACGTAAATTCTGAATTACATCTCTATATTATTAAACGTGCGATATTAAGTTTTAAGATTTCGGTAAAAAAACCAAATATAATTTGGGGTTAGTGAGGCACCCTTATGTTCATACAACCTTCAAAAAGTCCATTCTGCTCAGGTGAAGTTCCGTGAATTGTCATCAAAATATTCATTAGTCTTCTTTTATATAAATAACTATAAAAAACTAACCAACAAACTTCTTCTGTGAGTTTCCGAAATAGGGACAGGCAGAAGCAAAGCAAACGATAGGCACCCTTATTCGTAAAAGGGCGGCAGGAGAACTGATAATATTGAACTTAAACGCGGTCACATTTCCGCCACCTGCAGGCTTCGCCTCCGTTGGTTGGTACCGGCTTCATCACCATCGCAATAGTTCAGAAACGAAACCCTCTACATTTTGCAATAATGCAGTCTTCGTTGACCCCGTCCAACCTTATTTAACGCCAGTAGCTTGTATTTTTCCGAACGGCTAGTTTCCCGTCTTGCTTGTAAAATAAATACACTGCACGTGTGCCTTTTATGAAATAGGCCCCTGCCTCATATATACATTTGTGGACGTTGCATATCGCCTTTACCTTTAGCTGAAAAGGTGCCAAGTCCATTTTTTCAAAGTTTAGTTTTTGATGCAGAATGGCAAGTAATACCAAACTACATTGATTTTTCGCCTCTCGTGAACAATTTCAAAAAATGGACTTGGCACCTTTTCGCCCTTACAATACGACATATGTAATTCTACATAAAAGCTTCATATGTACACATTTTATTTCAAAACAGATTGGTGGAATTATGGCCAACTACGTTATATTTCTTATTCAAATCGATTTGGGCAACATAAATATGGATGAAAATAATCAAAACATTACAGCAATACCAGGAGATAGATTTAGTTTATAAATCAACAACAACTACAATTTTTTCAAACAGCACGAGATTGAATATCCATTCATTGTCAGCTTTGTAAACAAAAATAAAATAAAAGAGTCACCAATGGCTATCTTAATGTAATCTAAATGCAAAAAGCATTGCACGCATCCTGCTTAATTATTTTTTTATATGTATGTACATCGCTTGGTCAAATAAAGAAAAAAAAAACAAATTTTAACGCTACACATAGCAAGACATATATTTAGCACAGTTGGACTCACATAAAGCTGAATTATTCACTCGTCAGTTTTTTGTCAGTTGGCCTTTTAGTGCGCCATAGTCAATATGCTACGCTTAAAGTTGTTGCGAGAACGTGCCAGACGCTTTCTAAAACTGCAATTCGTGAAGACCTGGCGTATCTTGCTTGCCTGTTATTTTGCAATCCGCACTGCATTTGCATGGGGCGCCGAAAAATTGCACGCTTTCGGCGAGGACCTGGGTGAAGAGACAGGCATATTGGCGATAAGTCTGATTGCAAATCGGCGTATACATCCAATCGAGCGGTAAATTTCTTGTTCACCCGTCTATATGTACTGGTTTTCATTATTTTAACACTCCGACGTATGTATGTAGATTCCTTTGGTTCGTCATTGTTTTTGTATCCACATTTGCTGCGATACAGATAAGTGGTCTACAGTTGAAGCGTTATACCAATTCGCCGACAGTTATCTCGGTGGATCGTGATTATCGTGGCTGGCATGGCCCGATGCCAGCTGTTACGCTCTGCTATTACGACCATATTGACTCCTTCAAAGCGAATGAGTATATACAGAATCACTGGAATGTGTCCATTGTCGATGATGACTACTTCTATTTTATGGATTTCCTTCAAGCTGTCGTCAATGCAACAGCTAGTAGCTACGTAGATTTAGCGCGTTTCGCCGAAGATGAACGTTTCGATGATGTCGATCTGTCGGAGCTTGTGCTCGCAATATATAGACCCTTTGAACAGGCATTGACCAGTTTCGATAAGCAAAATGCTACAATCAAAATAATGCCAGTTATGACGGAACGTGGATTTTGTTATGCCATAAATTCGCCAATGTCGGAAATATTGGCTGGCAGGTAAACAGGTGGTATTTAATACGAAAGGAATGGAATTTGTTTATATTAAAAAAAAATAAAATGTCTATGCCTCCTTTGCTCGTTTTAGAAGCATTGATTACAAGGATATGATACGACCATTATCCTGTGAATATGGCAAACAGCAGTGTTTCATTAAAATGGACTTGTACGAGAGTACGGGCACAGTGAGTGAAATTTTAGGATCGCTGAATGCTAAAGCAATTTACTATAATTTCGCCTAGGTCGATGTTCATTCGCCATTTGAGGTCTCAGCAAGCGATGCTAACATTATACCGCTGCATAAATCTGATGAAATAATTGCCTTCTTCAAAGTGCTCGAAACGGTGTAAGTAAAGCAGCATTCACAGGGGACGAATTTTGCAACGATTCAACAACGCCTGAAAAGTTTAAGGCGATTTTATCTATCAATCTATTAAATTGAAACACAATTTACAAAGGCGATGTGGTTGAAAGCGATGTTGAATCGCTTAGAAAATCGCCTCGCGTAAATGCTACATGAAGACTTCGAAGGACCTCGAAAACTCTGATTAGTAATATAAAACTTATTTTAGCGCTTCAGACAATTTGCGTGATCTGGATGTGGACCAAAGAAAGTGTGTCTTTCATGATGAGGAGACATCGCAATTGAAGGTAGTTGGTTTTTGGAAAAAACTTTATGAATGCTCCTGGAGAAATTCTCGTTTTTACTTGGATTTAAAATCCATATTTTCAGGTATACAGTAAGAGTTTGTGTTTGGTGCGTTGCCGAGCTGTTATGGCTCTGGAGATGTGTAATTGTGTGCCATTCTTTTACGCTTTTGTAGGTAAGTTGTCTTGGATCAGGTTGAGGAAGCTTGCACTAGTCTTGCTCAAAGACACAAATTCCGACTGGTAATACCCTCTGTGAGGCTTGAGGTGCCACATTGTACCATTCACTCCATTTTATTATGTTGGCCTGACCACAACAGGGGTGTCCAATGTTCGTTCTTTACTGGGGGACATGTCCATACACACCTAATTACAACTTTTCAGGTGTAGCTTTCGACACATGCTCAAATGGGCTTAGCGTCGAGTTTGGTTTCTTATCCAGTATGCGTCTCAGATAGTTTACAGATTAACTGATCTTAAGTTTAATACGTTTTAGTAAATAGCATAAGCTCTATTTTGTTGGGGATTATTCCTAGGTGGCGCAAATTTCCAACTTGCGACTATTGTCACGTCGTCAGCATAAAGACGCCTCTGATTAGTTGGTTTACTGCCAAGACCCATTTGAGAGGAAATAGGACTCACCCTTGGGGCGTAGCCATGTTGTCAAATCTGTTCGTCATATAAGTCTGAACAGTTGACCTAAAAGCGTCACCAGTCACGAGTGACTGGTTGTGATTGGGTGCAGTTTGGTCGTATTAAGGACTTCCGGTTTTGACAGGGAGGTGGTTAAACTGACCGCAAGTCTATTTTTTTTAATGGCATATACGTACATGTTTTTTACCGGAAGGTGGTAATACGACCAAAAGATAGAGCATCCTCGACTTGGTAATTCATATTTTTTCGTTTTCCAATAAAACATTTTCCATCATTTCAGAAGCCTAGGACCAGTTGGAGTGCGAGGGTCGCTTAGAGGGTGAAAAACGAACTTCCGAGAAAAAAGTTTCAAACAAAAGTAACGCATTTTTTTATCATCAGAGTCCGAATCTGTGGTAAAAACATGTATAATTTAAAAAAAAAGTGGACTTCCGGTCAGTTTAACCTTCTTCCGGTCGAAACCGTGGGACGGTAATACCACCAAGAGAAAAAGCATTTCTGATTTGGTAGGTCATACTTTAGCATTTTTCCTCCATTTTAGAGAGGGTGGACTGGGGAACCCTGTATATTCTCCGCCTTGAGGGATGAATACAACTTTTGGCTATATGCCAATGTTTGTTGCAGTTGAAGCGTTGGTACCTCCTTCTGGCCCCGGGGGCCTTGTGTAGCTTCAAGGTTTTAATGGCCGAGGAGAGAGTTTACTTTATTATGGGCCCTCGGTTTACCAAGTACTGTTGTAGAGCTACCCCTTCATTTCGTAGAGTCTAAGATATAAATATAGGGCTGCGATTTTTTAAATATCAACGCTGATCAGAGATTCTCAGAGCCAATTCATTTTTACTCACTATTTACTTCCTTTTTTAATATATTTATGAAAAATGTAGATAACTTTTTCTGCGTCTTCACTTCACTACATACTATTTATTTACCTAATTTGATTTTGATATTTTCTTATTTTTTTTTGTAGAAGGTCCCAGTTGTAATCCTGCTGGTTTTGAATGCCTACTGGACTTTAAATGGCCCATTTGGGCATTACATATTTGCAAATGTCCAAGTACTTGTACAGAAATAGAATACACTGTACAAACTGTGAAAAAGAGTTTTTGGTAATTATACAAAGATACAAACATACACATCGCACACCTAGATCTAATCAGCGATCAACTCAAAAAAAAATTTAGCAAATTTAGATTTTTTTTTCCATAAATAGGATTTACCTCCAATTGATGCAAATATTTTTTCATCATGATTATATAAATTAAGTAAAAAACTACCGTTTTTGTATTAATTGCATTGAATCTGTATGATTCACAAGCAGTTATATTTTTGAGTTCATTTTATCTTAGGCTCAGGGGTTTACGACGAACCTTTTTTGTTTATGTAAATTGGGGTGGTCCGTAAAAATATCAACAACATGAGGCATACCTATATTTCATTGTACGTACAAAGTAAAAATATCCACGAGCATTTCTAAATTAAACAAATTTTTGGAAGTCGCTACCAAGAGTTGAAAAAAATGGTTTTTTTTTTACCGGAAAATTCCAAAAATTCTCATCATCAGACTCATCGAATAAGTTTCAATAAAGCGTCACATTTATTAGATTTCAAGTCACAATTTTGTCGAAGGTCTAAAAAATCTTTTTTTTAAACCCTGGTTGCGACCCCAAATTTTTTTTTACTATTTTGAAATTTTCGTGAATGCCTTTATTTTGCACTTAGAACAAACTAAAGGGGTGCCCAATACAAAATTTAGATGTTGACATTTTTAAAGATCCGCCCTAATGCAAATACATACAAATGTAAACAATAATAAATATACATAAATATGTAACTATTTCGACATTTTCAGGGGCATCAATATGAATGAAGAAATCGTCAATACAGATTCAGTGACTTCCAGTTTCCGCTGGAATCTAATACCACCGAAAGTACGCATGCGACGAGACGTCGTCTTTAGCTTCGAAGACTTATTGGGTACGTAGAAAAAAAAAATGTAGTATTTGAGACTAATAAATTTTTGTTTAAAATATCTATAAACACTTTCTAAATGCAATACATTCTCTCGATTCTTACCATTACAGTTTCATTTGGCGGCACTTTGGCTCTCTATCTGGGCATTTGTCTAATATCCATTGTACGCTTTGGCTATGTGAGCACCTATCATTTGATATTGGTGTTTGTGGAGTTATTTGTTTGCGTGAAGGACTATTGCGCGCGCTGCATGAAAGTTTTAAAACGGAAAAAGTCCACGACATTAGTGCGGGAAAGATCGAGAAATTGTCTGACTCTACACAAAAAGCGTCAAAAATTAGTCGCTGTGCACACTAACGATCTTAATACTCGTACTATTGAGAGGCCTGAATTCGAATACATCAATTGAAAGAATGAGTAAAGGCAACAGCGAAGTAAAATACTGAGTTAAAATTGTTGCAAGAAATATATATTTGGAATGTGCATTCTTTTCAACTGCTACCTGCTTTTTTTATTAATAATCTTTAAATATTATTTCAGATATTTAGTTGGTTGTTGCTTAGGCGTTTTTCTTCAAAATGTGGGCTAGTAAATTTATTTTTTGACGCAAACACGTCGATCATGATTCAATGAGTGAATTTTTAAGAAACTAAATTTTACTAAGTAGAAAGGTTTCAAAGTTAAGTCGCCTAATCTTGGAAGAAACCCGCAGTAAAGGAAATTTGGAGAGCGAAAATTTGACTTGCACGTTTTACTGGATTTTTGCTGGCTAAGTTTTTACTAACTAGTAACTATGTAATTCACACTAATAAAAAAAATGTTTGTTTGTGTTTTCGCGGCGCCTAATTAGAACGTTTTCGTTGGCTAATGCAAAAATAGCGTTGAAAGGCAAAAACTGTTTGCAAACGAAAAAATTATGAGTTTAGGTTGAAGCGAATGGAGAGAAGAACCCTTCTCACACATAGACCAAAAGTAATAGCGCTATGATACCGATGGTTTTTATCTCCACCTGTGAGATTTCTGCGAGGATTTCTTTAATTTACAGTCTTGTGTCGCGCGCATTTTTTTTGTTCTAGGAGGCCCTCCTCGCTGCTCAACAGAACGAAAGAGTTTTCAGGTTCATTGGCTAAATGAGATTCTGTAAATCACATCTACTTCGTTCAGAGATAGATGTAGACATTCCACAAGGGAATTTGCATTGTCTATGTATGGGCGTAAAGTTTTGAGGGCTGCCTGACTGCCACAGAATATAAAGACTCGTTTGCGGCTCTCGGATGGCTAAAGATTCCCATGAACCGTATTTTTTTCTTACTGGAGAATGCGAAATCAGAGCTATAGTTAACCATCGAATAAGTAACGTTACTTTTCTTGCTCCTGTTTTTTTGTTTTTGTTTTTGACAAAGAGAATGTTTGGGAATAACTGTCGAAACTTTGCAACGGAAGAAGTTTATTCGTCTCGACCATTTCCGATTATTTAAATAAAGAAAACGTCCCTTTATTACGACTAGTGTTGCCAGATTTTTATTCCAGCCGTACGAGACAAATGCATAATTTGTCCCAAAAATACGGGATTTACAAAAATTTAACGAGACAAAGGAGAAATTAAGGATATGCTTTAAAAGCCCAACTATTAACAAAGGTGATCCATTTCTGCGAAGTACTTAATACTCAGATTAGTTAAAAGCTTATGATAAATTTCGTTTCTTTCAAGGCAACACTTTTTAATTTTTACAAAGATATGTACCTATGTACGTAAACATATAATTGACAAAACTATAAAAACAAAGTAAGAGATACAGATACAATTTATCTTTATTTATTTATTGTTAATAATTTTCATTTAAAATATGGGTCGATCTATATCAGATACCACATAAATAAAGATTTCAAAACTTGCAAAAAGTTCATAAAAATTATTTAAACTTAAACAAATTTTCATAAAAATTTCAATATTTTTAATTAGATTTCCTAGAAAGATTGCGGTTTTATAGCCCATTCAATTTCAGTACAATAAAGTACAAGTTTGAAGTCGCTAAAAATTACAATTGGATTTTTTATGGAGAGTGTTGCGCATTTTCTTCCATATAAAAGTCAGTATTCTTCATGCATTATATGGAGGAGAACAGCCTCCACAAAAAAATTCTAAAAAATCAACGGTAATTTATAGCCGTATTTCTCTTACAGAGTTGCATGCAATAATGCTTGCTATTGACCTACTCACAATAGCCGCCTTAAACCATGACCATGTTGAGTAGAAGTTTACAGGTTGAAAAGAATAATGAAATTGTCGAATATACGGGAAAACTCTTGTCCCGGCGGAACATTTCAAATTCAATGCAAAATACGGGACTTCGCGGCAAATACGGGACATTTGGCAACGCTAATTACGACAGCGCGCTATCACTAATACACAATCATCTAAGTACTTCTTATACAAAATAAAATGTGGGTCAATTAGGGTGTCAGCAAGTTATCTCGCGCCAAGTATGTATTTAGATAAAATTGATCCCTGTCGCTGCTAAGAGTTTTTTTTTTATCGCTAAATTCTGTCAAAGACACCCTTTCACGTGATTAAAATTTGTTTCTAATTTGTGTACGATTTTAAATAATGATGTAAGTTTCAAAAAAAGGTAGAATACTGAAGAAACAGAAATAAGACGCCATCTATCTAAAGCATCAAACGAGTATGTTAGTGGCTGTGTAAAAGCAACATAGCTGATGAAAAGTGCAAGGTCTTAATAACACTTTATCTTTCCCTCTAAAGATTTAATTTTTTCATACATTTTTATGTGACAACGGTTGTGCTATATAACCGCAAGCTAATCATATCTCGTACGCATTCTAGTTAGTATTAAATATTCTGTTTTGACTGTTTGTATTAAACAAATAGTCGACAAATAAAGTAATTATGCGTACGTACATATGTATTGTATATACATTAGGGTGTCGCAGCAAAAAAGTTACTGCCGTCTTCACCGAAATTATAAATTTTATTGTAGTTGAAAATTTCCGCCGAAATATTTTTGGAAAATATAAGCATTTAGTACGTAAGCTGCACCGATTTTAAAATACCCTAAAAATTTTCATTTTGATGAAAACCAATTTATTTATAAAAAAGTCGATTTTCCAGCTCACCTTAATATATCCGGCGGCGCACAGTGGTCGGAGAAGCCTTATTTTACGCGAAAAATTATAAAGCTGTTACGATGAAAATGAATTTATGCTCAAATTATGAAATAATAACAGTAATTATATTTGTAAATTAGGTATAGTTGGGCCATCTGCAATATTATCAGCCCAAACAATTTGATCTAGGCCCAAACAGTTTTTTAAGATTATTTTAGTTTATACGAAATTCCAAAATTTCAGTTGCCATTTTTAAATAAAGTTATTCAAGCTTGAATAATCGGAAATTTCAAACGCCATATTGGATTTTGCATTTTAAATTTTCAAAAACTGGCTTGCAATGAGCGAATTTAAGAACCTCTACATAAATACCAAATTTAATGAAAATTCAGTAATTTTTTAAATTATTGGACGCCATATTGGACTCGTTATTGGATTTTTGTAAATTGACTTCAGCTTTGTTAAGACACATCTTATATTTAAATGATGTGATGCTAGATATAGTATAAATTACATAAATCTTTAATATTTTAATAGACTTTATGTTATTTGGAAAAACTGCTGAAGTTGGTCTAGTAAAATAAAAATGGCCACCACTTTTTTTGGCGCCAGTATGCGCGACTTTTCTTTTCGTAGGTCCTCAAAGGGCCCATTGCATTAGTTTTTGGTAAAGGAATGAAGATCCTATTCGGCCCAACTAATTAGTTATACCTTTTTGAAGAAAATATTTCTTGAAAAATAAGCCGTATTATTAAGTTGTTGATAATTTGGCAACCAAGTTTTATTATATAATAAATGTATAAACGTGTAATAACTCCGATGGAAAACCCATACCGATTTTTTTTTTGTATGAAGCGTATGGCACCCTAATGCACATACATGTTTTGTTCTTATGTAAAAGATGTTACTTAATTATCTACTTTGTGGGCTAGCCTATGCTAACTGCTGCTGCTATCGCTAGCTATTCAGTTTGTACCCAATTTTCAGCCTACATTTTCGTGCTCTTCTGACAAGCGCATTTTATTTTCAAAATCAGTTATTAGCTGACATTCGCGGTAAAAAGTCGCAATTCAGTTCACTACTCGAAGTTTAAGTTTGCCATAACTAAGTACTTGTGCATATGTATGCACATCTCTACATACATATTTACATTCTTAAAAGCACTAGCAAGTGACTGGTTACTTACTTAGCTGTGAAATAAATATGAGTGCATACTACTTTAAAGCCGGGGCTAATTCTTAATTGTAGAAGAACGCTAATATTTACTTTGATATATGTGAATGCATACAAATACAAGGAAGACATGTACTATCTTCATTTTCCTTGCGCTTAAGAAAATCTCTAGCATTCACGTTGATGCGAGAGTACCCGTTAAAGACGTTACTGCAGAAGTGAGCTGAAATAAAGTGTTTCTCTCTGTGTGTTTTTTGGAGACTTCTCGTTGTTGGATTTGAATGATAAGAAAAATGCAACTGATTGCTTTGTGAATTGTGAATACCTAATTCTTCTTATGAAGATAAGCGATGCAAATAAAATTTGATGAAAGCCAAAAATATTGAAACGACGCCTGCAGTAGTGAGTCAGAAAAGACTCAGCCTAGCTGTTAAGTGCATTTAGAGAACAAACGATTATCCTAAACTATTTATTTACTTTTGCTTCTCGCAAAAATTTGGTGCCTGAATACATACCTATACAAAAGTGCGTATCAAGTTCCTGTCGGCCATATTGACAATCCAGTATGTATGAAATACCAACAAACTTGTGCTTGGAGTGGAAGAATCTCAATTATCATGTGCCAGCGTCTGAGCAAAGTAATTATGCATTTTGGCAGGAGTGTCGAAAGGTTAAGGAGCAGCGCATACTAAAGGATGGTGCGTATGGGTAAATTTTGGTTTGCTGAGTAATTGGGGGATCTCTGTTTCCATAAAAGTGCTAATTTTAGGCTTAAATGCTTCGTACCAATACGAGAAAGTTTCTGATGGGAAGGAAATAGAAAAATTTTGGTAAACTGAAAATGGTTTTTAAGGATTTTTTTTTTAATTTAGGCCAATGAATTCTTATTTATTATTAAATTTTGCACACCTATTTATTTGTTGAAAAGAAATATAATTGAAAATAAAAAATAAAACAAAGCCGTCAGTCGTCGCCGAAGTCGAGTTTTTTTGAAAATTCGTATTTAGTGATTGATTTGGTTAATTCTGCTTTTTATTTTTTTAAGGCAAAAACAAAAGTTACAGTAATCGGTAATTTTTGCCTTTTATTTTATCAGGCAAAAATAAAAGTGAATGCTACAAATCTAGTATTAAAGAGTTGTGTATATTCGAATGTGATAGTTTTTAAGCTCCTATCTGGATTCTAATAACCCCCTAATACCAGTGGTGGGTTTGAATATTTGTCACCCCTAGGCAATTCAGAATTTGCCGCCCTTTTTCCGATAAGAAAAATATTTTGAGGTAAAAGTACCAGCTTTGGAACTATTAGCAGCAAATAGTAATATTCAAATTTATGTTATTTATCATAGTTTTATTACAATTTAAGATGAAAAAGTGGTATTTGCCTTGAGCAAAAGTTTTTCTGATTGCGTAATTGAATCTCAAATTTATGCCTTAAAAAGGTACAAACACAAATTCCATTTTCAGTGCAGCTTACTTAAAAAAAAAAATTTTTTTTTCAACTCAAATTTTGCTGCCCTAGGCACCTGCCTATGTTGCCTTTACGGTAAATCCGCCACTGCCTAATACCTAAATCCCAGGGTGACATCTAATCTATATACATATATATACATACAATACATGAAGGCATTTTTTTGTTAACGGCTCAGATCTGAACCGACTATTCGTATTTCAAAACTGAGGTGCCAAAATAAAAGGCTTGACCTCTAGTTGAACAATGTGAATTGATCTGCCACCTTTTTCATATTATAAAATCCTTCCCGTTCGTTGTATTAAACAATAAGGTTTTATTCTTTTGAATAGGGTTGCCACCTGCTTAAAAAGTCATAAGACTTACACCGTTAGCGCGATTTTGAAAAATGAGGCGCCATATAGAAGGGCTTGGCCTATAGATCTGCAAGGAAGGACGTCTAATTAAAAAAAAGGTTGGGTTGCACTAGCTGCCAGGCCCAGAGAGCGCCAGCACACTTAGGCCCAGTCACGGTACATTGTGATTTAAAGGTTCATTAAGGGTTACAACCAGTTAAAAATTATAATTTGTTATTTTTTTTGTGCAGAGTATCAGTTGTACTGGCTATCATATGTCAAGCAATAGATATTTGATAGTACTTTTGCACTCCAAAGAATGCGCTTCAGATTTTTTTCGAAGACTTTGACAATTTAGACAGTGATTGAACTCTCCAAAAGATCGGGATGCTTTTAACGACATGTGAAAACATCTTTCTCCTCAGCATTGCAATATAATCTGGACCTCTTCAACCAAACCTTCCGGTTTTTCCCATTTCCGGAAATTGGTAATACACTTTGCACAAAAACTGGACATGGTTTAAGACTTGGGAACGGAAGCATCGTATGGCGACTACAAGTAAAATGTTTCTTATTTCTTGGGGGTTTTTTGAATATTTTTAAGATTTTCTTGGCATTCTTTTAGAATTCTTGGGACTTTTCATAATTTGATTCAGACCTGTTTGGTGATTTTTCGGGACTTGTTCCCAACCTTACGGGATTTTTTGAGCTTACGTTGTTTTTCGTCTGATTTTATTAGATTTAACTTTGGTTTCACTAAATTTTACGACATGTATCTAAAGTGAAAATTATCTATTTATACATTTATAGATTTTACTGGCAGCACACAAAATATAGACAGCGATCTATGCTGCATTCACGTTTAATCGGATGATTTCTTTATCTTCAGTGACCCCAGTAAAATTTCGCCTGTCGAAAAAGTGTTTACGTGGTCTGAGTCCCCTCAGCCAATGACAGTGGCACAGATTTCCGTTTCGTCTCTGCAGCTTCGATATATGGTAAGTCGTCTGTTGGAAATCATCAATGGCCATAGCCTACTGGAAAAATGGGATTCCCAACAAATGACTTCTATTGAAGCTGCCGAGATGAAACGGAATTCGGAAGCGTCGAATACTTTCTCTGCCACTGTCCGGGATTCAGGAAACCATATTGGGTTAAGGGCGCCCGAGAAGAATGAAGACTTTTTGTAGGTTAATATTATCCCTAATCAGCCATAGCGCGGCTTTCTTGATAGTTATCAACTGAGTTTGAAATACAATGCAGTGATCTGACAATCGGAAGCACAATTTGAGTTAAAGTTCCTGCATACACCACTTCCTACCCTCTGCTCCAGCTGGGAGCCATCGGTGTACATGTCAATAGATTTAAAAAAGAGCTTCCAAGACCGTATCTTCCTACTATTCGTTTCTCGAGAGAACCTGTGTGGTAAACCCAGTAAATGTTTGAAGTTAATTTAACATAAAATTGCACCGTAAGACAATAATTTTTTTTTTTTGCTAAAAGGCGGAAACTTTCACATACTGCAAACTAAGAAACTGTGATGAGACGAACCAAAATCCTTTTTGTGTTTGACTATCAGTATTGATACAATGCTTCGGCATTATTTCTTAGAGATATGGCCGCCCTCAGTCATAAAAATAAAAAACTAACAAAAAAATCGGTGCAGAAAGTTTTGCAAAAAAATTTCTACAAAATCTTGTGCAATAATAAATAAACGTTTTTTTAAATGGCAATGTATGACTTTGAAAATTTAATTTAACCTTTGCAATTAAAATAGTTAAAGTGAGAAAAACGAGTTCGAACAAAGGGCTTAACAAAATAGTTTGTTCAATTTTGCGAATAATCCAAAAATTACTTAGAAAAGGATTTACAAAAATTGGCTGAATTGTGTTCTTTTTCTAACTCTCAGTACAAAAAGCTATTAAATCGCTTTTTTGTATAATTTTTAGCCCTTAACTGCAGTCCAAAGTTCTTAGCATTAATGCCATTCACTTTACTCTTCGCAGCTAACAAAAAAAAATTGCTACTCATATTTGTAATTTATGTATATTTTAAACATTACCCCTTTTATCAACGCAGTTAGTGGTCACATACGAACAGGCGATTTGGTGGCCATATTGGGTTGCAGCGGCGCCGGCAAGACCACACTACTCGCCGCGATAGCGCAGCGTTTGCGCGGTAATCTAACCGGCGATGTCGTATTGAATGGCGTCGTCATGGGGCGAGATGAAATGACGCGCATCTCGGGCTTTTTGCCACAATTCGAAATCAATGTGAAGACGTTTACCGCCTACGAACATTTATATTTCATGGTGAGTACGCAGAGTGTGAGCAAAAGTGTAGCTGGCCAAAAGCTCACTGCATACGAAAATTATTTAGATTGCATACAAATATGCACATACCTGTTGCTACTTTGCTCTTTTGTATATGTATGTACTTTAAAACATTCGCTCATTCTCATTCTCCAACCCTTGCAGTCGCACTTTAAAATGCATCGTAAAACAACGAAAACGCAGAAGCGTCAGCGTGTCAATGACCTACTACTCGCTTGTGGATTACGAGATGCGGCCCATACGCGCATACAATCATTATCGGGCGGCGAACGAAAGCGGCTAAGTTTGGCTGAAGAGGTACAAAATGTCGACACGCGCTCACGTACAGACATACACGTTCTTCTAAGAGTGTCTTATCAATACATACCATCATCATAAGATAGCATACGATTTATTGTATTTTTTTTTTCTTTTTGTACTCGTAGCTCATCACCGATCCACCATTCATATTCTGCGATGAACCCACCACCGGCTTGGATAGCTATAGCGCCTATACAGTTATAAAAACTTTACGCCATCTATGCACCCGTCATCGTGTGGCCAAACATTCGCTGACATCTGTTTATGGCGAAGATTCATTTTCCACACCAGCGCACAGCAGCAGTGAGCAAAGCACAAGCCATAACTCCATTGAAATGGAGGTGCTGCAATCCAATGAGAATATCTTGGAATCCCTTAAGGAAATACCCGCGCTCGATGTGCTCAACAATAGCCCCAATGGACGACACAAGAAAGCTATAATTTGTTCTATACATCAGCCCAGTTCGGATATTTTTGAGCTTTTCACACACATTATACTAATGGATGCGGGTCGTGTTATTTTTCAAGGCAGCACAGAGCGCGCTTTTGAGTTTTTTACTAAGTGAGTGAGCTGGCGTTTGACC
The DNA here is from genome assembly GCF_013731165.1 of Rhagoletis pomonella. Lineage (NCBI taxonomy): Eukaryota > Metazoa > Arthropoda > Insecta > Diptera > Tephritidae > Rhagoletis > Rhagoletis pomonella. The sequence goes on along the minus strand of NW_023458561.1, from coordinate 61,351,432 downwards.
GTTTCAATGTTAACACTTAAAATGTATTTACATACATATGTATGTATGTGTGTACCCTTTATTTGTTTCAGTTTAGGTTACGTTTTACCACAAAATTGTAATCCAGCCGATTTCTATTTGAAAACCATATCCGATAGCCATACGCAAGGCAAGGACGGTGAATTGATCAAAGCGAAATATGATAATCAGACATGGGGTCGGTACTCGGGCACTTGGCTGTTGCCGCGTTCATACAGTAGTGAATACTTGTACAACATTAAAAATTTGTGAGTATATTGGGGAGTTTTATGTAAAAGTAATAAGCATGTACATTAGGGCGATCCAACCATTTCTTTTCCAAACCTCCGAAGAATATCGAAAATAAGGATAGCCGTATTTTTTGGGGTAAAAAATATTGGAGCAAACGACGGTTTTCGGAAGTTTCGGTCGTTTTCACAACATTAAATTTTCTCAAAAGAATTCAAAAAGACAGATAAGCTGACTTAAATTTTATATAATTTAATGTCTACTGAATTATAAATAACAAATTGAAACTTTTATATTTTTTTCGTCGATTTTTGAAAACCGACTTTCTTAATTTTTTGTCAGCTACCAGCTAAAACTTTAATCAAAAATAAGAAAGCAAAGTATTTTTGTAACGATTACCCGTTATTAACCGACTTCCAAAAAAGGAGGAGGTTATCAGTTCGTCGAAATTTTTTTTTTTTATTTTATTTTTATTTTTTATGTATGTTACCAAATAACTTTTTTGATTTCGATAATTCTTTTTGCATCGGAAAGGTAATGTCTCAGAGGTGGTCCCTTACTAATCTGGTTTAGATCCGATCATTGCATCATGAAATATACATATATATATATATATATTTTGTATATGAGAATTTAAGTCGGTTTTGCTTTTAGCTTAAAAATTACTGGTTTTTCTTACACAAATCGGGTTTTGAAATCCGTTTTTTACGTTTGCTTTGTTTCTTCTTGCAAATGCAAATTAACAAAATTTTTAAATAATCATATTGTTGAAAATCGTGAAGTTAGTAAAATTTTGTTTTTGTAATCATACCAATTCGGGCAGAATTTTTTGAATTCACTTTAAATTTGATTATTAACAGATTCTAACGGTATATACATTTAACTCGACAGTGGCAGACAGCGATACCACTGTGCCGGGGTTTTGAAGTTTTCCATATATTTCATGTGATTTCGCCTACATTTTTTTTGTAGAATTGCTATTGAATCATAAAAAATATATCGAGAGCTTATATTCAATTCAACCTATCTGCAATTTTCAGAAAAATGGGAGCCGTATATGAAAATCCATTTAAACTAACTCGATATATTTTTTGTTCGAATAAAAATATTTCCCTTCCGAAATCTTCAAACAATAAACTTATGATGCATATTTAATTCCAAAATTTTACCAACTTCTTTTTCATAACCGATAATGTCATCTCATATATACAAAAATCAGTTACTTTATGTATGGAAATTTTCAAAGTCCCGGCGGCACGGAGGAATATTAAACGATTATAAATAAAAAAATACGGGTATCCTTATTTTCCATTATCTATAATTCTAGGGATGGCAGCCAAAAAATTCTAAAAAGTGGATTTCTTATGTATTTTTGAACCACCCTAATGCAAATAGACACATTCATATTCAGCATTTTCTAACGCGGAAGTGATGCTTCGAGACGATTTTTTATGAACATACTGCTATTTTACCGAATTTTTATACTCTATAGGAGCCTCAGAATTTGTTTTGAGAAACCTCTGTATATATAGATGTTATAGAATCGACGGCTTTTTCAAGGAAGTGACCACATAGGAGTTCTTAAATTTTAGAATGCATTAAACAAAAGCTCTAGGAC
>NW_023458561.1:61323782-61349168 GCF_013731165.1 Rhagoletis pomonella | reverse complement strand
ATAGGAGTTCTTAAATTTTAGAATGCATTAAACAAAAGCTCTAGGACATTGAAGTCTTTTGTTTTGGTCGCTCCATTTGCGAATTTCGAGATTTCGATACCGTAATTTGGTTAGGAAACCTAGTACGAAACATTCGATTTGTATTGTATTAATTGGTATGACAAAGCTGAGTATCTACGCCGATCATTGCGATTGACGCTGTATTATTTATTGAAACAAAATGGCATGGGCCGGGAAATTTGATTGATTTGTGCAAAAATTAGCAGGCTTGGTCTGGCTAGACGGTCGGTTTTAGTTAAAGTTCTATGGCACACCCCACAGAATCACTGTGATACTCAGGAGAGATTTTCCAGAGAATTGCACCTACATGTTTTTAAATATTTCTGCAATGGCGTATCTTCTAAGACATCTACAAAGCTTCTCGAATAAGGGACCCGGAATTGTTTCAGGCGGGGCACTGGAATAGGCAGTGCATCTATTCCCCATCTCTACTGATTTTACCGAAAAAGTTATGCGGTTCTCCGAATCTGGCGTCCATATGAATAATGTTCCATCCCGTTGGTAGTCCAGTGAGAGGCCGAACATTCGGTTTGAGAGTCATAGCGCAGTGGGCAATGTGAGTGCGATACAGTACAGTGTGCAGATTAAACCAACTGCTATGTCTAACCACCGCTGTACATACTCGACATATTTATTATCGGCGTTCTTATACTTCAGTTCTTTTCAATTGTAATCATGAAACATTGCCTCTATTTATGTGCCATTGGGTGATCAAGATGCCTATCTTATATTGTTTCATGAGCAGAACCAGTTCGGTTTTAAGGGGATTACCTCCAGACCATTTTTTTTCTGTCCACCTTGTACTTAGGTCGTTAAGTGCAGGTTGTAGCGTCGAGTTGTACTTCTCTACGAGCAGAATAAGTTAGTCCTCTGAGTATGGAACTACTTTAATAGCCTTTGACGTAGTGTGAAGTAGAATTTCGTTTAACAAAAGGTTCCATAACAGAGAAGATAGAACCTCTACCTGGGTAATACCTACGCAGGTTTTTGTTTCGAGAATAATCAACGATTTTCAACCCACAGTAACCACAGAGGAGTGGATAGATATAAAATGGTTGTTGTGCTCTTTTCACATAAGGGCTCCTTATATAAACCAGGCTAGAGTGTAATTTGCAAATTTATTGTTTACATCAAACCAACCCTATAGTATATTCCGCCCGATCCTAGTGGAAACTTTGGCAAATGGTTTTCATATCCTTTGGCAAAGGGAACAATGATGCGCTTTTGCGGGGTTATTTACGTCATATTTTTAGCTCATATTTATTCCAGTGATTAGTTTCGTGTAGTGTTTTTGTGTGAGATAGAATTTGATTAGTAGGTCCAGGTTATATATAATATTTACTTATATGCACTTCTCAAATGCCTTAAAGGAGACCTGGCCGCTGCCATAATTCTGCTTGCAAGTCTTCACCTATGATGTTTTATATGTATATGTAAATATTATGCATCCAATAGAGAATGAATAAATTCATGTAAAAAAAAAATTTTTAACACTTACAGCAAGAAGATACGTTGGGTCTACCAAGTGTACCTACTACTAATTCGCTTCATGACAGATGACAGTCGTAATATAAAAAGTGGCCTCATTTCGCTGGGACTTTTTATGGTAAGAAAAAAAATTGTGTGTGCTCCTTTTAAAAAAGAATTTCTAAAAACGAAAATTGTTTCCAGGTTACCTCAATGACCCTTGCCATTATGTACTCGGGTGTAAGCGGCCTCACACAGACTTCGGTGCAAGATATTGCCGGCTCCATATTTATGGTATCCAATGAAATGATATTCACCTTCTCGTATGGCGTCACCTATGTGTTTCCCAGCGCACTGCCAATTATGCGACGTGAAGTGGGCGAAGGCACTTACAGTCTATCAGCCTATTATGTGGCTGTCGTATTATCATTTGTACCGATGGCTTTCTTTAAAAGTTACTTATTCTTCTCGGTTATCTATGGTGCTGTCTACTATACAAGAGGCTTTATGCTTTACCTGTCAATGGGTTTAGTTTTGGGTCTTTCTGCTATTGCGGCTACCGGTTACGGTCTCTTTCTATCCAGTTTCTTTGAGACAGTTAATATGGCTTCAGAATGCGCAGGACCATTCGATTTACTATTTCTAATATTTGGTGGCGCTTACTATAATGTGGACTCGATACCGTTAATTAAGTATTTATCATTGTTCTTCTATTCCAATGAGGCTTTGATGTATAATTTTTGGATTGGTGTGGATGAGATCGGTAAGAATATGGCATTCGACTTTGATGATCAATTATAGTAAATAAGGATTGTTAAAATATATTTTATGCTCTCATTTGAATACAGATTGCCCTAAAAAGTTGGATCATCCGTGTTTGCAAAATGGTTTGGAGGTTCTAAAGCGTGGTTCTTTCAAAACGGCCGATTACACTTACTGGGTGGATTGCTTGGGTCTGCTGTGCGTTGCTGTTATTTTTAATATAGTTGCTTATTTCTTTATAAAAAAGTATGTGAAAAGAAGTGGTTACTATTAAGACACTAAGTTTTTATCACATAAATTTGTTTTCTTCAGAATTTGTATGAATACAGCCACTACAATTTAACCTTAAGACACTATTGGCTTATATTTGCATTAAAAATGAATGTGGTTTATTTAGATAGTTTCCTTTAATCGCGTATTTTTCTCGCCAAAGCTTTGATTATTAAATTATTACAACTGAAGCAGGTTTTAAAATTTTTTTCTAAAAAAGGCAACCTCTGCTGAACACACAAACTTCTTGTACGCACGCCTTCTGCCTTCCCTTCATATTTCTGAGAAAAAAAAAACCGTCTCGCTTTCCACTTCAACACACGATAGTGCGCCTGTTGCATCCGACTGCAGTGTGCGCCCACCTATGCACATCGGATTTGTTTATAGGCAAAATGTCTGTATTGTTGCATTCTACTAAATGTACTATGTACAATGTACTACAAGGCGTATGAGTGACATTACTTGATTAACAGGGCCGTTCTGGTTAAAATAGTTGAAAGGCTTTTTAAGACGGCAAGTTAGTTTGAAAGATTTTGTTTATTCTGGCAAGAAAGTCTCACAAAAAAGCTCCCTTTAAACTTTTCATAGCGAAAAGCATGTTTGACAGAAAGCACTTGTTTGTGAATGATTTTGCTCGCGCTGCCCCAATAGTCCCAATGGCCGAGTGAACAAAACACTGGCATGTCATTCGAGTGATCCCAGGTGCGAGTTCTCGGGAAGGGGATTTTTTCGTTCTATTTTTAATCTATTATTTTTAGCTTTTTTCCTTTATTTTTAGATTTTATTGTTTTAAAAAGAAATACATATGCATGTGTGGTTCATTTCATTTTTATTTAATTTTTCTCTTTTTCATTAAATTTTTTTTATTTTTTATTCAGTTTTATTGTGGCTTATTAACATTTTATTTTAATATTGTTGCTTTTCCAATTTTCTTAATAATCATAATGCTGTGCAAAGCCCAATAACAATATTATTTTTTTAATTTCAATAAATTTTTGGAAATTTATATGTTTTTCTTTTTTCCTTCATTAAATTTTTTTTTTTATAATTATATTTTCTGTTAATTTTTTAGTTTTATTGTTTAAAAAAGAGCAATATTTATTGTTTAATTTCATTTCATTTTTAGGAACTTATTTTTTTTAATTTTGATTTCTTTAGATTATTTTGTTTCAACTATTTCTTTTTGTTTTCAGATTATATTATTTTAAAAACTACTATTTGGTTATTTAATTTTATTTTTAGGTACTAATTATATTTTCCTTTTTAATAAATTTAATTTAAATTTTTGGATTTTATTGCTTTAAAAAGAAATGTATTTGTTAGTATCATTTAATTTTTTGAAGTTTATTTTATTAGTTTTTCTTTTTTGATAAATTTCTTTTCTTCTATTTTCAATTAAATTTTCTTTTAAGTTTTCTTAAGTTTTAGCCATTATTTTTTTTAAAAACAAATATAATATAATTTTTTTAATTTCACTAAATTTTAATTATTGCAAAAAGGCAAACAGAATAACGATAAAGCCTCCTTGTTAGCCTTTCGAAAGAAAGAAAAGAGCTTTCAAGATAGTTAATAGAATTGACAATTGTCTCACGAAAGGCTTTTATCTTGCTTGGCGATTCCTTAAATGCGAATGTATCAAATTATCTAACAGTGAAGTACTGCATAATAATAATAATAGATTGCCGCTTACTCATATATGTTGGTGTTTGGCCGAGCTTCTCCTCCAATTTGTGGCGTGCGTCTTGATGTTGTCACACAAAGGGGAGGAACCGTTTTATTCCCTTTGTAGTGCTTCGATTTATACCTTCGAAGGTCTTCCTGATCCATTGACATACATACATATACTGCGCCGTTACTACTTATGAATTTTCCGGTTAGTCATTACATAAGTTTAGTATGTATATACGTCCATGTACTGCAGAAATTCATAGTTCTTTTAGTTGAAGAACTCACCACAAAACTTTCGAAAATCAAAGCATTCACATTTGCAAAGCAGAAAATTTAATTCGATTTCAATCCCTTACTTCGTGCCGAAACTTTTCACTTGCAAACATACACACTACAAACTAAAGTACTAAACTACTAACTACAAAGTACTAAACTACATACAAACCAAAGTACGACGGGTACTCCCCTACGAGTATGTAATGCGAGCAAAACTTCCTATTCCATTCAAATAACTATTTGACTTGCAAAACTGTGACTAACTAAGTTTTTAGTTGTGTTGCATAACTGCGTATGTATTACGTACGTAAGTATTTATGTAAAGATGGATTGATAAAAAAGCATTCAAAAGAAAATATCATATTTTTGCTTTCGGTTGCTAATGCTGTTTATTGTTCTTATTGTTTTTGCCAATTTACACAAAGCCAAAAAGTCAGCATAAACAAAGTTTGCAGACGTTATCGATTCTTGGCGCGAGTCTGAATGAAAACAAATGAAACAATGAAACGTTTTAGAATACGAAAATTGCATAAATTTCTAGCGCATACAGTGGCATTGTGGAGTGTTAGAAGTGTGTACTTTGTATTGGGGGCGTTCCATACCAAAACGGACGGGGTTCACCCTTCATGTGTTTCAAGTTTTTAGGGATGATGCATAAACATAAATAATAAATAAATATGCAATTTGAGCTTGATTAATACATTTTTAAAAACTTTACAGCACAAAAACAAAAATAAATCGATTTAATAGTTTTCCAAATATATCGAGAACGGGGCGAGGAAAAAATTTGAAAAAAATCACACATACACACATTAAAATTCTCTGTGAAAAGAAATATTTAAAACAATTTTTTTCTTGAAAAACTTTTCACATACAAATTTCTTGATGAAAAAATTTGTTTTTGAAAATATATATGATTAAAGACGCGTATTTGTGTTTGTGCATATGCTAACATTAGGTAGGATCAGAAAATGGAAATGTTTGGACTGCAGGCCTAGATAGAGTTAATTTTTTAGGTATTTGGTTTTGTTTTTCTGTACTTTATTAATTTTTTGCAGAAAAATTTATATAAATTTACTAGAATCACTCCAGTTCGATACTAGTGGATTTCTTTGTAAGAAACTAAACCTTGAAAAAAGGATTCAAATGCGAGAATTAGTCTTATTTTCAGTTAGTCAAGCGGAAATCCGGCCCCGCTCTAACAGGATGATCAAATCCTGGCTTGCTTGATACTGCTTTGATACGATTCAACATTTGACATTTGTGCCACTGTGTGATCGAAGTCAACGAGGTCGCCGACGAGACGACGAGAAGCATCCTAAACTGCCTTTGTGGGACAAGAACAATTTTGTGGTCTCAGTTGGTATTCTTCGAGAGCTATAAGTTCTTAGTGGGTATACTTAGGATGCAGTAATTATTGGGGTAAAGTAAATGGGGGCCTTTTTGGCAGTCCGTTTAATACTCTCTGCGTATCTAACTGCTTACAACCTGTTACGTTGACATATGCACTGATTTGGTAAAATCACATATAGTCAGAATGTCGACCCTGTCTTCACGACGAACACTTTCTTTGTGCCCTAAGTAGATTAGGCAAAGATTAGTTAACTTTAAAACATATATAGTCGAACTAGTGTGCTTGGCGAGGCATTTTTAGGGTTTATTAGGGAAGCAGAAGGTATGTTATGCATTTCGCCTTGCCTGCGGGCAAAGCTCTTTTCAGCTTTCTAAACATTTTGTATAGGCGCGTGCAGAGTAAAAGCTCTCTCTGCCCATCGCTGATTTATGTAGAGTTACGGAAAAAAATATCGTTGAGATCGCCATATCTCTTGTTCTCCCACACCGAATTATTTAATAAAAAACGGGTTAAATATGTCCAAATTAGTTCAGGTGAAATTATTCCATTTCACTTTAAAGTGTTCCTGGTTATAAATTTACTTTTCATTTTGTAAATTACAATGAATTGCGCTGAGTGTGCGTTTAACTATTTGAATGGGGTTTCACATATAAAACCCGACTTTCACATTTTAGTGCCGCAAGAAATTGCAAACCAACATTTCGGAATTGAATATTTTTTCAAACATTTCCCATCACTTTTCGTCACCTTTTCGTAGAAGACAATGTCTCCCCGGATTGAAATGATCAAATTTTTAATTTTATAAACTTTACGAGGTCAGAACCCGTTGAATTCCTCGCAGGAATGTTAGAAAGATACTCTCAAACATATCTACCTTGTATTACTAATGCTCATAATAACTTTCCAAACCTTCAAATGGGTGTGGCCGTATGCTTAGTGTGGCAATATGTTTTTACTAATAAATGTACAAATGCAAGCAACTAAACTTTTTCCTTGTGCCAATGAGCAGTCCATCAACAGTGGTTCAAAATTGGAATTTTATGTATGTACACAATTCACTGGAGCCTTCATTTTTCACTCAATTTGATATATATTTTTTTTTAATGAAAGCTAATAAATTTGCAAGATACCAGTTGAGGCCCATTTTTGAATTTTTTTGTTTGTATAACTTTTAATTTAGCAAGTTAATAAATGTTACATTATAAAAACTAGTTGAAAACAATTGTGTCTCCAAAAACAAAAAAAAAAAATTTTTTTTTATGAAACAATTTTCATCAAAACTATATTTTTTTTGTTTTTGGGTTTTATAAAAATGTTGGGTATGTAATTTTATAGATCATTAAATTTAAGTATAATAAAGACAAGTTTGAAGTGGCTAAGAGTTTGCGCTGATTTTTAATAATATAACAAACGCTTTTATTTCCTATTTATCATGCAACGCGACCTCTTAGCCACTTGCAAATTGCACTTTATTATACTAAAATTTAATTATCTATAAAGCTGCATACCCAGCATTTTTCTAGATACTCAATTTTTGTGATTTTTTTTAATCATTTCAATTTTTTTTTGGAAATTTGTTTTTTCGTTTCGGGGAAACCCTAAAATTCTTTTCAACTCGTTTTTATTGTTTAATAATTATTAACTGGAGCAGGAAGATTGATTTACTGCAAAATTGCAACTTTTTCTGCACTTTGCACTAAAAAATTTAATACAAGCAAACAAAAATTTAAAAAATCGTGCTCAACTAGTCTTATGCAAATATGATTATCTTTCATTGAAAAAAAATATATATATAACCAAATTGAGTGAAAAATGAACACTAAATTCCATCTGTGAACCACTGTGCGCTTCAAGTTAAACTAATGTACTTAGTTTCATGAGCGCCTGTATGTATATCTCGAATGTAAAAGCAGTAGTAGTCGTGTTAGCCAAAAAGAAGAACTAAGTCATCAGCAACATTACTAAAACACAGCAGCAACTAGAACCACACGCACGCACACTTACAAGTTAGTATACAGCGCTTAGTAACATCCTTGACATCCTCTGCTAGGATAACAAATTGGGTGGCAAATGCTGCGCTTACTTACATGCTTGAGACGCTCAACCACAGTAAAATATGAATCAAAAGTGATTTTCAACCGCTGCATACAAACAGTTTTATAAGTGCATATGTATGTATGTATGTATGTATTTACAAAAATAGTTTAGCTTTCCTCTGCAGAGATGTTTTTGTTCCAAAAGTTTGTGACCTCCTCGACGCCTTGCTTGCTTGCTTGTTAGACAAGTACTAGTAAATACTAGAACTTTATACACACTTAAGTATGTACATATATTTATATGAATGTATTTATTTTGTATATATCAACAGCTTAAAGTGAAAAGTTGTTAAGTCCATTTTTTTGGAAATGATGCTTTTTTATTTATCTTGCCTCGTATATCAAAATATGAGCTTTCACAAAAAGTGAACTTACCCAGAAGATAATTTGGGTAGGCCTTCTTAGGTGAAGGGCTGCATGCCTTTTAGGACTTTAGATTTTTCCTATTTATTTACTTTAGGGTTTTTCCTATTTACGCTAATGTATAAGTTCTTATTATTTAGCAATAAAAAATTTATTTGAATACATATGTATTTTAAGTTGCAATATATTAAAGAAATAATTTTTGCGAATTAAAAGCTTTTATATATAATTTTTGTGAATTAAAGCTTATTAATTTGGAAAGCTTCTAAATATACATAGGGCAAGGTTTCCACGTCACAGGTCAGGGATCTCCTCAATTGTGTGGAAATCCGGCTCCTGAGTAATCGGAAACCGAAGCGTGTGAAACGCCACTAAGTCAAACTGCCCGAAAACTGGCATTGTTGACCAATCGCAAGAACAAATAAGCAAACATTGTACAGCTCTCAGACAAAATATTTTCATTTGTCTGAATAGGTATACATGAAAATTGTGGTCGAAAAAAACATCAATTGGGATGAAAAGAATTAAATAAAATTTTGGGAAAGCTTTTAGTGATTTTTGCCTAATAGTCGTACATATGTACAATTGCAAGCATAGACGGACATATGTATCTATGTACATAAATTAACTCATAAGAACATAGGAATAAGTCCGCATGGACATAATCATACATACGAATACTCGTAGGAATATGTACATAGGTAAATATGTACACATGTACATATGTATGTATGTATGTAAGTATTTCGAATTGTTCTGTTCACATTCCTTGTTGTTTTGAAACTGAACTCAGTTTTCAATTATAACTTTGATAGAGAAAGGACATATTCACATACATACGTAAATATGTACTATTGTATGTATGTATATATGTACATTAGGGTGATCCAAAAATACGTAGGAAATAAATTTTTTGGAATTTTACCGCTCCCAGTACCCCAAATTGAGCCAGTGGCGGATCGTGAGCTCAATTTTTGGGGGAAATAAGAATAGAAAATTAAACATTTTATTTTATTATGTTATATCGAGCCCTAACCGCCAAAATAACGTAAGCGACATTTTTTTCGAAATTTTATTTTTGATGCGGAAATGCATCTAGATGCTCTAGGAATATTTGTGCATCAAAAATAAATTTTTGAAAAAAATGTCGGTTACGTTATTTTGGCGGTTAGGGCCCGATATATTGTTTATAAATGAATTATATCTTTATAAATCATATAATTATATCGAGGAGGCAGTTAAAGTGGCCGTAACTCTTGAAGGAAAAATCTTATAGTACCATTCGAGAGTGCATTATGAAGGATAATAATAGTACTAGAAAAATACTCGAAATAATTCAAATAGATTTTTATTGTTTAATGTGAAAATCGTCTTCTCCTTTTATGTTTTTCTTATTTCGGGGCCTCGTTCCTTTTTGAAATAATATAATTCTCGCGTTTTTTATTTTTCTATTTAATTTTCTGAGCCTATTTGAGTTAGAAACAATATAAATTTAACTATAGGTCAATAGCACGTTGAATAGCTTACAATGTTGCTTTCGAAATGAGCCCTATCTCTAACTAAATAAAGAATAATTTTGCCTGAAAATTCAATTAGTAAAAAGGACTCTTACGTTGCAAATAGTTTTCTACCGAAAACACATGGATAATGAGGAGTATAGGAAACTATTATTTTATTGTAAAAGAAGGCCGAAAATGCTCGAAGAAAACTTCTTCTTCTTCTTCTTTTTTGGCGCTGTAACCGCCTAAGCGATTTTGGCCGAGTTCAGCAAAGCACGCCAGTCGTTTCTCCTCTGTGCCAACTGACGCCAATTGGAAACGCCAAGTGAAGCCAATTCCTTATCCACCTGATCTTTCCATCGCAGTGGGGGCCTCCCTCTTCCTCTGCTACCACCAGCGGGTTCCGAGTTGAATACTTTCAGAGCTGGAGCGTCGGTGTCCATTCGAACGACATGACCAAGCCAGCGGAGCCGCTGTATTTTAATTCGCTGCACTATGTCCATATCGTTGTAAAGCTCATACAGCTCATCGTTCCATCGTCTGCGGTACTCGCCGTCGCCAACGCGTAAAGGACCGTAAATATTCCGCAAAATCTTTCTCTCAAACACCCCAAGAGCCGCCTCATCGGATGTTGTCATTGTCCATGCTTCTGCGCCATATACCAGCACGGGCATGATGAGTGACTTATAGAGCGTGGTTTTCGTACGTCGAGAGAGGACGAAAACTAGATTTTGAATTTTTGAGCCAAGTGGATTCCGCGACAAAAACATTTAGAAAGTTAATCACGGATTAATTTGTCTAATACTTATTTTATTAACTTCAAAGTAATACAATACAAGCGAAGAAAACAAGTATAATGCAAAAAGTGCTGGCTCTTGAACATAAACAACCCTTAATTTCATGTTGTGTTTTTTTAATTTTCATAAATTTAAAGGTGTCTCGGGATTAAGTAAATTTTCATGTTTGAGAGAAGGAGATTCGTGTTAATATTTATACTGCCTGATACCTCAGCATATGTATGACCCACATATAATCAAAATTCTGCAAAACCTGAGAAAAAATTGTTCCCATTGGTTTCGTTTTCGCCAATTTGGGCCATATGCTTTTAAATTAATACAAATTGTATATAAGGGCCCCTGATTTCTTAGTCCTGGGCCCGAGTTTTCTCTCAACGGCCCTGGTTATGGGAGATGGCTGGAGAAAATATTTTGGACCACCCTAATTTGTATATGTAAGTGGATATAGTGTACAGTGATGCAATGGAATTTCACTTAAAGTTTATTCCAGAGACGAGAGTACTTAGTAGATGCGAGTTTTGTAAGTTCCTCAAATAAATCGATGTGCATTTATGTATGTATACATATATGTATTTACCTTTACATTCAAAATATCTGTAAGAATTGGTTTCACAAAAAGTAAATTTTTAGCCGAAATTAGGGGTCGCCTTTTTTGGTGACACCTACATTCGGCGATAATTTTTTTTTGTTGTAAATAAGTAGTTCTACGGGAAAAATCAAAATACTTCCCTGGTAGAAGCCGAGATCTGGTGGGTAAGTACTAGAACGGGTTACTACAGGTCAATGAATTTTGAAACAAAAAAAACTGTAGGTAGGTCCAGAGCGAACCGAATGTTTCTAATGGAGATTTTGAAGCTCTGTCACTATTCATAGATGAATGATTGAAAAATAAGAATAAAATCTAAATCTGTGATTTCAATCGATTTATGTAACACCAATTTATTTTACTCCAATTTGACATACACATGACATCCATGCTGGCCATGCGCACGTACATATGTATTATGCATTTGGTTCTTACAATTCCATTTGCGTGCGTTTGTAGACAAAATGTTGCTCATTTACAGCTGCAACGAATGCCAGCAACATGCAGTGCAACAAATGTTATAAAAAATATTCACAGGAACAGTATGTACATACATACATATGTACATACAAATATGCATGTCAGTAATAACATTGAACACGTGCTGCAGTTCCACAAAAGCCAGAAAAGCCGCCGGGTTTTGTTGGCGAGCGAAAATCGCGTTTGGCGCATTCGTAAGAATTTCGGAATTTTGTTCAATTCATTGCTCTTGTTATGTTTTTGTTTTGTTTGGGTGTCTGCCGGTGTGCCGGTGTGCCAGTAAATCGTAAGAACCAGTTTGTTGTTGTGCTTTTGCGCTTTTGGGGCAATGGTTGCACTTGGTATGCACCTCATTCATGTGGGTGTGCGTGCGCTGCTGAGTCATCGTTGGCTGCAGGTTTTTTTGTGTGTTTGCAGTTTGTTTTTTTTAATTTTTTAAACTATATTTTCAACGATTTGTTTTCATTTTGACGGACTTTGGTCTTTTACATTTTACATGCATACACGTCTGTGGCATTTTTATAAATCATCTTATCTGGAGTTAAGTCATTTTCTCTTTGAAGCAATATTTTATTTGGTTCCCAAACAATATATTGAGAGTTAAATATAAACTGTTTGAAAATAAGAATCAAATCTAACAATAAATGTTTAACCGCCTTCCCGATGAGCTAGAGACGAAGGTAAAGAAGATTGACGACACCTATGGCTTCTTGCATGGGAGCGTGAAAAAAGTGCGACCCAAAGTGCTTGAATCTTAGACTGGCAAAGGTGATTCCACCTCAACATCTGCTGATACAGGTCCGCGATTTCGCTTTGACTTGGAAGCCCAATAAGCTTAATAGCAAACTATTAAATCCGATATGGTCGATAAGGAAGTCAGACACTTCTTCACCTTTCTTGAACCCACCATCAAGAGGCCAAGAGTCTTGATAACTGCTAGGCTGACGGTATAAATATTCACACACTTAAAAAGTGCTACACTAGAGAGCAACCAATCGAAGCCTATTTTATTACGGTCACCTCTGCTTGAAAGACGCTGCAGTGATCCGGTAGCTTAAATTTCAGGCTGATGGAGAGTTCTTTGCAGAAGACACCTCCATTTACCTTCCCAATATTATTTAAATGGAAAGGAATAACTCTACAAAAAAATTTTCCGCTAGGCGGGGTGGGGGTCTATTTGGGGGTATTTTTTTGATTCTTTTTTCAACCGACTTCACAAAGAGGTGAAGGTTATCAATTCGTCAGATTATTTTTTTTATGTATGTTACCGCATAATTTTGGGACCACGTTAACCGATTTCTATAATTCCTTTTTTAAAGGAAAGGTGTTACCTCACAGGTGGTCCCATACTAATTTGGTTTAAATCCGATCATTGGATTATGAAAAAATTAACGATCATCTTAAATTTTTATAAGTATTTAAGTCGGTTTTGTTTTTTTGCTTAAAAATTACTTTTTATTTATAAAAGTCATCAATAAAATCCAGTCAGTGACTTTTATTTATAAATCAGTCACTTAATTTAATTTTTTAAGAACAAAAGTTTACTACGGCTTATACAAATGACTTTTATAAGTGTGACTTAAAAAATAAAAGTCACTGACTGATGTTAAAAGTAAAAGTCTTCAATAACTTTTAATCTAAGACATAATATAAAAATCAAAAATAACTGTTATTTGAGGATTATGTAGATAAAAATCATATATAATTGTTATTTTGAATTTATAAAATAAAAATCAGAAATAACTGTTATTTTAGGAGAAACTAAATAAAAGTTAAAACAAAATGTTAAAGAGCGAGTTTTATACTAAAAGTTGTAACTGTTACGGTCCCGGACACTAACACTCGACATGGGTGCATTGTGATGCTGCGGACACAATAGGCGTATTCTTTTGCAGCAGAGCTACAAAAGAACACTCGATAAAGCAAAAACACAAACTCGGCTATTTATCCGAGTTCAGGCAAGCCGGTTGAAAAATACGCGACCTGAAGCGTAGTGTTGTTAAGTTGCTCTATTTATTCTGAAATGTTGATGAAAAAGTGCTCAGGAAAATTTTTGTTTCCTTATATAAATCTCATTCATATTTTAAATAAGGAATACCTCGCAAGATCATTCATTTCGATTTGTTTTTGAGTATAAATCCCATTATATTAATAGCATCTTTCTTGCCATATACCGACAGGGTTGCTGAGTAATTTTGTTAAATAAAACTTGATTTCCCCCCCCCCCCCCACCAATTCGCTTCAAGAAACGCAGTGAATCGACCATGGAATACTTAATTAAGTACGCATTTGTTGCAAATAATGATTCTCAATGATTGTTTCCAATGACTCCGAGTATCGCTTTTTCACAGTCAACCAATTTGATCGCTGCAGCTAATTACTCATTTTAATAATAAACTGCCATAAAAATATTAAAAATAAAAGTACAGACAAACGAGAAAAACTAAGCAAACTAAGTAAGTGCATACTAAGACTCAAAGCTCGAAAGCAACACAACAAACTGCATACGCTAAGGTTGCAAACTGGCAACAACGACTTAATAGGGAGAGAGCAAATAGTCTTAAAAAAGAAACAAATTTGCTTATTGTTAGTTGAAAGCTATTAGACCATATTTAGCATGCCTACACAGTAGTGGTCGTCTTATGTACAAATATACATACCGACTTTTTGTTATTGTTGACTAAGTGGCATTGCAACTACTGTATTGCGGCTGGAGGGTGGCCTGTTAGGTAGAGGTGCGTTGAATAGTTACGCGTTGCTTTTATTTCGAGGCCTTTGTTGTAGTTATTATTATTTACTTAACTTATTTTTTCACTTCTTTTTTTCATGGGGTCTAGAAATATGCGTGAATACAGTAAGCTTTAACAGCTTTATAAAGAGCGGCTCAGCTAAGCAGGTTCTAAAAAAAACTCAGTCCATAAAGGGTTAATTGAATAGTTTTTGGCTAAGATCGTACAATTTTTCTACTAATACTACTACTACTAAATACTAACGGTCTAAGCAAAATGCTGCCAAAAACTGGATAATGTGATACCATTTTATTGGCTCAGTGTTGATTCCTAGTGTTTACCCAGAAATAGAACCATTTAGTTACTTAGTCTAATGAAGCGTTGGTAGATTTTCGTCGAGCTTAGGTCCGGAAAACACTCGAAAAAGAACTTGTAGAGACATTGTTGCTTATGTCCAATCAGACAGCGGTAAGCCCGCTTTGTAAGAATAGTCTACAATTCATAAACAGGTCCCTTTGCAATTTCGCCCGCTTCGCAGTTACTCAATAAATCTTAGTGACCTGGCTCCCTAATTACCTTTGTTGGGTATTTAGCTGCCAGCTCGCTTAAAATATTCCAACAGTCAATTGCTTGGTTTGACGAGGTGTTAGAGCTTTCTAAAAATTTAATGGTAGCTTGGCAAACCGAAAAAATTAGTTACTGGGCGCAAAATCAGATTTGAGCAGATCAGCCACCAGGCGGCCTCCGGCAGTGGTTTGAAAGTCGAAAGCATTGTTTTAATGATAACTTTTTTGAGTATACACCACTTAGTACTCTTTGGTTTAATTTAGACCCGTCGGTATACATGCATATATTATAATACAGTGCAAGTATGTCTTCAAAACCGGATCTGGGTCTTCAGCTATAATCGAAAATAGGATTGGCCTGCAAAAAAAAACTTGGAAGAAACAAAATTTCTTAATATTTTCAAAGGTCTTTTCACAGTCAAAGCGCGTATTTTAGTCTTACTTGCTGCAAGTTTTAATTCGTTTAATTCAAATTTAAGTGTTTTAGAACCATCAAATATATAACCCGGAAAAATGAAGATATAATTGGTTGCGTGGGAGTTGAGTACTTCCATCGTTTCATTTTCGCAACTTTTTAACTAGACTTCGACCGAAGTCAAATTAACAAAGTGTTACACTACAATACTCAAAAAAATATGTTTGATATCCTCCATAAACTCAAGACAGCTTGGGATCAATTTTAAGCGACTTCAAAAAAAGGAGGAGGTTATAAGTTCGTCGGAATATTCAATTTTTTAATTTATGTTACCGCATATCCTTGGAGCACGGTTACTTTTTTTTAAAGAAAATGCGTTACCTCGGAGGTGTTTCCATACCAATTTGGCTTAGATCTGATCATTCGATCATGAAGAAAATAACGGTACTGCTAAATTTGTATATGGGAATTGAAGTGCGTTTTGTTTTTTGCTTAAAAATTACTTGCAATTTTTTAAAGTACATACACACGGCCTAAGTAAAGCTCTAACACACGGCACACTAAAAGAATGCAACACATATGTGCATTTGTATGTATGTACATTAGACCGTACCGGAAAAACATTTTTTTTTTTTGAAATTGGCTTGCAAAAATACTTCGGACTCACGGGTGGTATGGCTTACTGTTTTTCTTTGCTTGTAAGGTGGTACGATCTAATGTACATATGTATGTTTGTATTCACTCCTACATACATACATACTTTTGTGCATTCATCACTTGCTTGTAAATTGAAATTAGATCTTTTGCCGTTAAAACGTCGCTGAGACGGTGGAGTAGCCGCAAGAAAACGACACCAAACGGGCGGCAAATTGACGCCCTAGTAACAGTTATTAGTAGTGGAAAATTACATTGAAATGTTTTCTTAGTCTCAAGTTCGTCTTAATTTAAGTCACTTAGATATGGACTTGTTTATTAAATGTTGTACATACACCCGCAAGTTTACACTTGAAAATTGTAAAAGTGCATGATTTTTTTGTTGCTTATACTAACAGCTTCAGTGATCGCAAGCTTGAAGTACATACGTATTTATTATCGTATTTCAAAGTAATTTAGCATAGTACTATTTACTTGGATTTTAGAGAAATATTCGTCATGCCTATATACATACATATGCATGCATGTGTGGACATACATATATATTAACTAGGTACAGTATTACCCAAAACTAAGGCCAGTCGATCACTTTTCACCAAAAAAAAAAAAAATAAAAAAAAAAACACAACGTTGTTGTTAGCTTAGTGGGTAGACACATAAGATAAATTCAAATTTGTCAAATGATTTATCAGAATATGGGTATATATGCAAATACCGATAAAAGATCGCATCATAAAACTCAATACACAAAAAGACAGAAATAAAATAAATGAAAGCATCAAATGCTTAATTTACTTCTACTTTTTTTTTTCTTGCGCTGCATTCGCAGATATTTTGAATTTTCTGCGATCGTTTGTGGTGAGACGTGATCGAAATTCGAAAGTGCTTATTTCAACGACACCAAACTGACAGCCAGCACTTATAAATATTTACATACACCCAATCAAACGTACTTTTGTACATATGTAGGTAAAGAACTTATGAGAAAATTATTCCACAAATAATCATTTTATTTATACGTAAGCGACATTTTATTATTATTAAACGAAATTAAGGTGAATTGAAGTAATTGTGATGTGATTCGCGGTTATTGCTCAGGCACGTCGCCGTCAAAAGGATTTTGAACTGTTGTCAAAATATTTATGTAAATAAATTTTACAGGGAATTTTTTCGTGGGTGCTAATGAGTATGAGTACGTTATGCGCAGCCATACCTATGTAGTACATATGTATGTCTGTACATCGACTTGCCATCGTAAGGTAAGGCTCAACTGATTACCTTAGGGATGACGTAGATACACACATCCAGGAAGGCAGCGACAATGAATCAGGAGGTATCGGTAAATAATGTCAATATGTACATTACATTAGATGAGCCTACCTATTTAGCTCAAATCAGGGTAATTTCTGAGAAGAGTCGCCATCAAACTACCTCTAAAACCCAGAGACCCAGATTAATATCTGGCCAAGGACTGTCATTCCACCATCATTGCTCAAAAACTCTTTGGGGAATTTATATGCTGTTACAACAACAACAACAACAACAATTATTGTTTGCCTTATTGTTTGCTTTCAGCATAGATAGACGCTGGGTTGCAAAATTTACAGGAACAGTCAATAATGTACTAAATATAATACATTTGAAAACATTTATGGACGACTTAAGAACTTTAACTGCAGTTTGATTATCGAAAGGAAACTGAACAGAACCGTGCGATTCCTAGACTTTGTCAGTGTATGTTTTTGGGGCCAATCAGTAAATGAAGGGCTTTGAAGAACATTTG
Organism: Rhagoletis pomonella; assembly: GCF_013731165.1. Lineage (NCBI taxonomy): Eukaryota > Metazoa > Arthropoda > Insecta > Diptera > Tephritidae > Rhagoletis > Rhagoletis pomonella. The sequence goes on along the minus strand of NW_023458561.1, from coordinate 61,331,343 downwards.
AAGGGAATCCATAAACATCGTTATGAACTCCTGCCCTATAAATGCCATCTCTGCACTCCAACCTTCGCTAGTGGACAACAAAGAGTTTGATCTGCCTGGATGGACACATGTAATCTTAGCTCAACATCGATCCCTACAGGAACCACACGATGCAAACCATTTCTTCAAGTAACATATCTGAAACCTATATTCCTCTGGTTCAACGCTGTCGGAACTGCTCGTGGTGTGGTACGACCATTAGATGAAAACACTTTTTTAATTAACCCTCTATGGAGTTTGAGTAACGCTGCGACACCAAAACACTACATACATACATACTTTCTTGGATTAATTTTTTTTTTGCAACAATTAGGCTGGGTGGCCAACACCGACTGCTCGTGAAAAACGTTTCCAATTACACGCTTCTTTTTTGTTTGTCGGAGTCACCGACAGGATAAGAGTATGAGGTTTTTTGGAATAAATTTTGGGTATCCCTGGTCGAATTTCTGTGTCAAGAAAAATATGTTTCGACATTATGCCATCTCTAGTGGCATTTCTTGGCTTCTAATCCGAACTGTTGTGGTGTGCGCATTGATATTGTCACACAACATAATTTTACTCTCGGAGTTTTGCTATAGCCTGCCGAGACGACGCTTTTAGAACTTTTAGACTTTGGTTTATTTAATTGTTGCTCAGACAAGAGATCGAGTCTGAATATTCTGGGTCCAAAAGTCCAAAGGGAGAAACGATAAGTAAGCATTATATTTGAATTATTAAAATTTGCAGATCATTACCTACATAGCTCCTCTGGGAAGATAACATCGGAAAGAAGCCTTCATAATATTCATAATATAAGTATGTATGTATGCGAATAGAGGCAATAAAATACCAAAGCTTCTAAAAATGCGGTGCGATTATGTTTGATTCCACGAATTGGCCAATCCCAAAAAAAAAAAAAACTGAAACAAAAATAAATATAAAACAATACCATTTCGACTACGTAAAATAATTAAACATATAAAATGATTTTAATTATCATTTATCATTTTTTAAGTGACAAATTTATAAACATACTTATGTATGTATAAAAGCACATACGGACATACACACTTTTGTATGTAAATATTTCGTACAAAGCAGAAGAAAAATTGAATCGGCACTCGCTTTGACTTTGGCGCTATAGTATGTACATATGTATGTATGTAGATACTTGTGTATGTTTGTTGCTGTTTAAAAGCGATTCTGCTTAAGCTCCACCCAATTCTTAAAACATTTATACTCGCATTTATATTTATTTATTTGCATGATTTAAATACGAACGTAGGAGTGTGTGTGTGTGTGTGTAATTGTGTCGCAGCCATATTTTTGATGCTTATATATGTATGTACTTAAATACATTAGACCGTACCACCTTACAAGCTAAAGAAAAAAAATTTGCCGTACATGAGTCTAGGGATTTTTTAAAGGCAATTTCGAAAATATATATTTTTGTTGCCGAGCCTAGGGCAACATTTTTTTGGGTTAAAATAATTCTACATTGCAAAAATTTAATGATTTTTGGCAAGCTTTAATCCCCAAGATCCCAAGTAAATGCCGAAGTTCGAATCGAAATACTTTCCTAGCAAAAGTTTACGAATTTTTGGCGAGCTCCCATTAACTGACATTAGGGTGGTAAAATATTTAACAGGTATAAAATAATAAGGCACACTTAAAAAATTTTGGTCAAACAGTTAGGACTGAAATCTGGTGGGTAAGCATTAGAAATCAATTAATTTTGGAATCTAAAAAAATTGTCTCCTCCACATCGACATATTATCCTCTAAGATGCTACAGTTAATGCCAAACATATGACGAAAAAAAATACCCTCTACGTTCGACCAAAAAAATCCTTTTTTCGAAATTGCCTTGCAAAAATAATTGGGATTCGAAGGTGTTCGGGGAGCTTTTTTTCTGGCGCGGTCTAATGTACACACATATATATATACATGTTTATATAGATTTATATGTTAATTTTTGCTGCCTTTTGCCAACAGCGGCTACGGCTGCTGCATCGCCGCCGATTACTTATTGCTGTTTTAATAACATTAAGCGATTAAGAATGAGAAAAATTCAAATATTTATAATAAAGAAAGAGAAATCGGTTGGCTTTTAGTATATATCGACATATGTATATATGTACATATGTACATATGTCCAAGTGCACAATTATGGCTACACATTTCTTGCTTATTGCTTATAATTTTTGTTTGTTTTTGTTTTATTTCTATTCACATTTATTAGCATCGCGGCGAATGCCAACGCTACAAAACTGGCTTTTGCCACAACAGAAAATTTTACAAAAAAGATTAAATTAAATATGGCATATAAATATATATGTATTAACATGGCTCAGTAGCGCGCATGAGCGAGTGCGTAAATTTATAATTACGTATATTTGTAGGCAATTATACATATATACACGCACACCTTTGTAAATTTGTGAGTACATACATACAAATGTATGCATGTATATACAAAAATTAAGGCGGAGGAATTAAATTTAAATAACAAGAATATTACAAGTACACATGTTTCTACTTAAGTACTCGCATACGAATACATATGAATAAAAAATTCATATTAAACTGTAAAAAAAAAAAAAATTAATTGAACTTATGCCTCGCCTTTTACACGCCATATGCCAATGACTGACTATTATCACAAACACACTCAAGCGCATACGTACTCATACATATGTACATATATAAGCGCACTCGATTTGAAGCAAACATGTGCCAGTTTTTATATGATCATCGTAAATATATTTAAGTTAATAATTTGGCCGTTTGTCTGCCTGCTCTGGGTAAAGACGTTAGCAGCCAGTCAGACAACCAGGCCGAGCGTTGTTTGTCTTAGCACATTGATGGCCATTGGCTGCGACGAATATGCTGAACGTTTTTTTTAGGTAAAGATAATACAATTTTCATGAAAAAATGGCGGACTTAAAATGGCGACTACTAATTTCATATTAAATTAATAAATCGCATTTGGTTTTAAGTGAAAAGAAACAATATCAACGAAACTTCTTTGGATTTAAGACGATGTGATTGCCAAGTGGGTAAGAACCGTAGTCGGGTGGTATGTTCTCAAGGTAAAGGTACACATCAGGAAAACGTACAAAGTTTAATAGCTGGCTTCTATAGGCCTCTCGCTCCCTTCCCTTTCGTTTCGACAAAAATTACGTACGAAAGGTTGTAGTAAAATTTTATTTTGACAAACAAAAACAAAAACATAAAAACATGAGATCATTACAACGTACACCAGCAAAACAAAACAATTTATCACAATTAAAGCACAGAGAATTTTTCACAATACATGTACCTTTTTGTTCCTTATAAAAATACAGTTTATACTAAATACATCAGAAAACATAAAAATAAAATTTCTAAACTTTGTGCAAAACTCGGGAAAATGCAATAAATTTGCATACAAATTCGCAACTTTCTATTCAGACTTTTTTATAAAAATTTTTAAAATTAAGTTTTGCAGCCCATAAAGTTTAGTTGATTTTTGGTATTGTTTTTACTGATAGCTTCTTCCATACAAACTATGTTCGAGTTTTTTTTTGTATGTGGAAGACACTGTCAGCAAAAAATAAATAATTGCAAAAAATCAACGAAATTTTCTGGCAACTTGAGACTTGCACTTTACTAATTAGCTCAAAAGCTACATTTTCAAAATTTTCTAAAAGATCTGATTAGAAATTGTGATCAGATGAAAGAGTCTCCGAGCCAATAATTTTGTACGGCACTGTACTTATAAGTAATCTAGGTTTCACGAAAGAAAAAAAAAATAAATACAAGGTAACATTAAAATATCAGTCATTTGTTTCGTTGCTGTGAACTTGTTTCAAAACTTCTGGCTTTTGCTTAATATAATTGTAAAACTCTGTGCATGTCATTTTAACGTATTTAGGTATATACTTATTATTAATCATTTACTATTGCTTGTGCAAAACGTGCTAAGTTAAAAAAAAAAATCGCATATGAAAGAGCACCAACCCAACTCGTAATACATTTAAGTATACAAATTTTAGTATTTAGTATAGAATTATTCAATTGAAATACGCCAATATTAAAATGAAGCGCTTTGCACTTAACGGATGCTTTTTCATAATTAAGTTAAAAAATATTTGAATTCCATGCTGCCTGGAATGGGATTTGAACCCTGACGCTCTGGAAATTAGCAAATTGTGGCAAGCATCTTCGTGCACTCAGCTACAGCCAGACATGTAAATCTGCATTCAAATGTTCAGTTTGGTTCAACGCCACGTGTGCGTGGTATGAAAGTATTGTTTTTAAATACGAAAATTTTAAAATGATAATCAAATAAAAAATATTCATGTCTACTATGCGTTATTTCCCCCAGTACATTCATAAAATTTTTATTTTTTTTTTTATTTCTCCGTGTAGTCATTTTTATGCAAAATTTGTGCAATCAAATCGAAAACCGGGACACTTAAACGAAACCCGGGACATTTTAAGGTTGGACCGGGACAAATAGTCTAAAACCGGGACATGCCCGGGAAAACCGGGACGTCTGGCAGCCCTACTTATAGCCTAAAAATGCTAAGAAACTTATTTTCGCAATTTGGCAAACTCCAAATAGATTTTATATTCATGGTTTCTTCAGAAAGTTTTCTAAAAATTACACGTAGAATCCTTCTGCGCTATACGCGCATAGTCGAAAATATCTCACATACAAATTGACCCGCCCTAATACACATAGTATACAATGGATGTTATAGTATTGATGCGAATATATTTAAGAATAAATTAGTGTGTCACATTTAAGTAAGGAATTTCAAATATTAATTTGCGTACGCATATCTATTAGACTAATGTGCACAATTCCATGTACATACTCACACAATACTCGTAATACGTACTCTTATTCCTAAATGTGGAATACGTACTCGTATGCGCTCAGCTACGCATTTTAGTTGTAACAAAAGTGGGGGCGCGTAAGTTTATGACGTATGTATGTACTTTTGTTATTGTTGTGCATAATAGCCTGTATTTTTTTTTTTAACGAACGGCAAAGGAACACTCAACTCTACACATCAGTTCGCGTATTTTTTAACCGACCTGGTTGAGCTTGTATAAGAACCGAGTTTGTGTTGTTGCTTTGCATGTATTTCGTTATTTTAGCGAGTGTTCTTTTGTAGCTCGATTGCAAAAGAATACACCTAATATGGAAATATGTATGTATGTTTAAAAATTCATTACTCCCGCTGATGTGGTCTTCTTAAAGTCAACTCACATTTTGTACACAACGTTTTTCATTATAAATACATCACTCATACGCATGTTCAAATGTGATTAAAAGGTCCAAATGTGTGTACATTAGGGTGGTCCAAAAAAAAGTAAAGTCGGAATTGTAATGCTCTCACCCCCTAGGATTGTTCTATATCGAAAAAAAGTATAACCCATTTTTTTATTTTGAAATCAAAAAATATTTAGAGGTCGCTCAAAGCACTTAAAGTTGTCCATGTATTTTTATATTCTATTCTTGAAAATCAATACTGATTGGAAAACTCTGGATGGCCTCTTCAGGAGACCTTCAATAATAATACCCTATTGTCTATTTAACCATTTTTAATACTAACGATTTTTATTGGTCGCCCATTGCATTTTTCGGGATTTTTGGCGGACCCATAAATTATAGTTGCAATGAAAAAATGGTTAAATAAACAATTGAGTATTATTACTGGAAATCTCTAACTAGTCAAATTCCGACTTTACTTTTTCACATGCATTTTTGGACCACCCTAGTGTACATACATATCTGTGTTCGTATGGAAAAGTAGCTTATGTCGAAAGGCCGGCTTTAGTATAATGCGGCATTCCCTTTATTTTTTAAACGACAAGGAATTTTTTGATGAGACTTAAAAAGAATATTGACTTGCTAGTATCGGAACTATTTCTTGCACGTTTATTTGCTAAAAGTTGTTTAACGGCTTAGCGCCCGTAAGTCATTCGCAATCGTATGCTGCGAATGCCGATTTATACTAAAGCCAGCCTTTCGACATAAGCTACTTTTCCATACGAACACAGATATGTATGGATGTATGAATGCGTTAACTTCGCTTACTTAAGTGGCCACTCAGATTGATCATTGAATGATTGAGCCAATTGTCTTGGACTCGTCGTATCGCATAATAGAGATGGGTGCGTGATATCGTGACCCGCGGTACCCACGGTACTGATTTCGAATTGGCCGCGATGGGCGGCATCGGAAAGTTTTGTGAAATTTTCCGGGCGGGACGGGACCAAAATCCTTTCCCGACACTCCCGATAAGACCGCAATCTCCGCAAATGAGAATATCTTCCTTAAAATCGATAGTTGAAATATGCACTTTTTTACACAAAATAATCGGAAGATGAAAGATCTTTCATTATTATTTTTTGTTATTTAAAATTAATGTGAAAGACATGTTAATTTTCCTTAGTGATAGATTTCGGGACTCGCGGTACAATTTTGAAAAACGCCGTGATGGGCATGTTCGGGACTAAAAAATTGAATTTCGGGATGGGCAGGATCGGGACTAAATATTTAGTCCCGTGAACATTACTATCGGATAACGTCACCGTTTGCCACTAGGACTGTTTTGTTTTAATTTTGACTGGTCGAGATCTGTCACGGGAGAAGTTTTTTTAAAGCTTCCTATAGATTTCATTTGTACGCTCACAGAATAAAAGCTCTCTCTTTGTGTGGCCAAGCAGGACCCTTCCATTAACAGGGAAATCCTTGCTAAGATATGTACAGTGAAACTTTAGTCAAGGATTTACATATTTATGTAAGTTACACCCGATTTACATGATCAATGATTATGTTCTCTTAAGTACCCGCATCGAGGTACTTAAGCGGGTTCTTTTAAGTACCCAACCCGCCTAAGTATCTCAAAAAGCTGACATTTTTCGTGAGGTACTTAAGCGGGTTTTACTGTAGTTTCAAGTCTTTTGTAAGACACTGAAAGACAGTAGCACAATATACTTGTCTACCGCTTAGACTTTGTTCCTTTTTCCATTTTTCCTAATAAACATAATCGTGGTACAAAGCTCAATAACAATATTAAAAGTAGGCAATATAGTTTGAAAGCTTTTTTTTATTCTGACACGAAAGTCTTACAAAGAAGCTCTCTTGCTTACTTTCATGATGAAAAGCTCTTTTGACAATAACAACAATGCGAACAGGATTAGATCCGTGCAGATGGCATCCGTCGGATACCGCAATAGGCATGATTGTTAAAAAAAAAACATATATTTCTTCTTTAATGTAATTTAATTCGTAGAAACCCGTTTTATAAATTCTCTAATTTCATTTAATCTTTAGAAACCCGTTTTATAAGTTTTTAGACTTTATTGTTTTAAACATAAAAATATTTTTTAATTTTTGAAACTTAATTTACTTATTTTCTATTTTTAATTTATTTATTTTTTCTGTTTTGTATTTAATTTTTTTATATTTTTTGATTTTATTCCTTTAAAAAGAAAAATATTTTATTTTTAGGAACTTTTTTACTTTTTTTCTTTATAATTCA
>NW_023458561.1:61303679-61313782 GCF_013731165.1 Rhagoletis pomonella | reverse complement strand
TTTTTCATTTCCCGTATGCCTATCTAGCCGAAAACGTAGCCAGTGTGAGTGAATGTGTTGACGCTATCCCGAATCCTTCTATTCCGGCGCCACGTTCAGCAGTAGGGACTGTCATACGGCACATTTTGCCGCATTATGCATTTGAATCTGGATCTCTATCAGATTGAAATCCAATTCACGCGAAAACTCAAACCTCTTAGGACTTATTTTGTTCCTTTTACATGAAAATAAAGAACAAATAATAATGAAATTCAGAATTCCAACTTTGACTACTCTTCAACATTATTCGTACCCCTGTGGAAGGCGTGATTGGCTTTCATCACCCACGAAGGAACAACTCTCTACTGCTGAGAAATATGCAGCTACGTTTTTTAGATTTGTAATGCGGCGCTTTCACAATATGTTGGACGAGCTTCACGCACAGGAGAGGGACCTACAGCTTTACGCCGACTCCGAACGGTGATTGTATTTTTATGAGAAGCTGTTTTTCATGGCAGAAATACACTCGAAGGCCTGTCATTTCCTGCCGAAGGGCGACCGCTGTTAGAAATACCGTTTACTTTTCTTTTTGTTTTTGATGATAGTCGGAAACTGGGCTCGATCCACGCTCTGCGGAATGGTAGACCGCACTTCTAACCACTGCTTCCGCTATCCTGCTTTGCTTTTTGTTTTTGTCTCAATGTAACTATATATAATATTTTTGAGGAAGATTATCTGCATTTTTAAAACTTGGGGGTTTCGTCGGAAGTGTCGGAATAGATTTTTCCCGTTCCGCCCGCAAATCTTTCACGATACCGCCTCCCCGGCAATTTTTATATAAGTACCGCGGGTACCGATATCCCGCGCTCATTTCTAGTCTCGACCAAGATGAAGTGAGAGCTATAATAAAGATACTTGACAACAACAAAGCCCTTTGAGTTGATGGTATACCGACTGGGCTGTTCAAAGCTGATGGCGAAGTACTGGTCGGATGCATATACCAACTGCTAGATATTATCTGATGAATACATGCCCAAAGACTTGAATCTCAGGAAAATCCTATTATTTACGCCAATTATCTCGGAATAAGCCTTCTTAGTATTGCATATAACATCTTATCGGCGATACTGTGTGAAATACTGAAGCAATTCATCAACCAACTCATTGAAACTTATGAGTGTGGCTTTAGATATGGCATGTGTACCATTGACCAGATTTTCACAGCGTGCAAAATAATGGAAAGCGAGAAAAGGAGCTGCCTTTATGATGCCATGTCTAGATTTAGAATCACCGCAAATCTAATACGTTTATGTAGAGTGACGTTGACCCGAGTTCAGTCAAAAATTGGAAGAATCTCCCCGCGCCGTTTGACCAAACGAGGTTTTAGACAAGACGTCTATATCTGGTGTTTTTCATCCAATCAAAAAACGCACTAGGGCAAAAGAGAAGGCACGCCCCTGTTGCGCACTTTCGCTACAATTATAACGAGTTGTCCCCTCTTGTTATCTACGTTCTTTGGTTCTACAAATCTCAAGCCCATTTTTAGACTTTAGTGTTTTCGCGAAGAGGATAAATAGAATAAAAAACTATACGAGCTTTTGATTTAATGACATAGACACAGTGAAACTCATAAATATTTAACGCTTGCAGACTCGGACATGTCGTACGCATTGCTTCGGTGTAGAAAAATTTCTCAATTCGGCGCCCATAAGTGGACGAATAGAATAAAAGTACCAAGTGGTACCTACACATTTGCCGGAAATTTGAAAAAGACAGAGGGAAATAGCGGAACAAATTTCGGTATCGGCCCAAATAGATATAAGAGGATGATTCTTTGTCGTGAATAAATTTGGAAAGTCCTGTTAACCTGGGCGAAAATTCAGCGAATTTGCTATGTAGATAGGAAGCATACAGATTTTGATTTCTTCTGAGTTTGGGGAATACCCTAGTATTCAAAAAAGAGGTTTGATCTAGATATTAGTTGTCCTTTAACTCCTTCAAGGTAATTTATTTCTTGTAACAGATTTATAAAAGTTAAAGGCAAATTATTGTTAATTTTTAAAAATCCATTGTTAGAAGGTTGTAGAGTTTTTAATATCTGTGAATTTTATAGAAAGATTGAAATTTTGATTTATTCTATTTTGATAGCAGAATTAACTTTATTAAAAAATATCGAAAATGATTTATATGAAAAATATTGTGAAAAACCTCAATTACGCTTAATTCTGTAAGTGACCGTGCATATAAGATGTGTATCTGTATTTTACATAGACTTACATACATGCATCTGTATTGTATGTGCCCACTTTTTCCGACATAAAAAAAAACTCTTTCATTTCTTTCATTTTAGTGCTTAGGGTAATCAAAGTAAATACCAAGCATATTTCTCAGCACAATCGTGAGAAAGTAACCTCCCAGCTAAACTTGCATTTTATTAATAAGTAAATAATAAAATTAGATTTGGGTAGTAAAAAAATGATATCATATATAGTATATGCATGTATAAACATACATCTCATCTCACTTGCACACACGCATACATATATAGGTATATGTACATATGTACATAAGAATGCACTTAATTTCTGTAAAAGCCACCCTAAAAGTGCGACGAAATTGTAAAAGTAACCCCTTTACTATCCCTTTTCACAAATACTGCATCAATCCAAATGTCAACCAATAAATAAAAGCATTACTCGAATTAGTTTCCCTTTTTCTAAATAATTGTTACCAAAAATTATGAAAATCATATACAGACGTACGCAAATAAAATAAACATACCTACATACGTACACATGTACGTATGAATGTTTGTATGAACATAATTAAACAATTGTAAAATTTGTTTGAATGCAAACTCTTCGTGAAACGATATCGAGGCATTTCTCAAAATGCTTAGATTTATAGAAAGAAACAAAATGGAAATTCAAATTAATGTTTCGGTGTGAATAATTAAAGCGAATTTGTCCCTTAGTTAATCAATTAATGGTTTATTTTAATTTAGCTACATACATTCTTCTGCACAGGGTGGTTTACTGCTGAATAAAGGATCTTACCATAAAGTTTTGATATATCAGAATATTTTGTACAGCGACTCTTTCACTTTTCAGCTTTGTGATGGAAAAAGGTTCCACTCTGAACGCAGGCTTAATGCGATATCGAGATATATTTAATAAATGGATACTCTTGAATACAAGAACAAGAGCGCAATACTTAGCTCTTAGTCCAAAAATTGAATAATCGTTCCAATTCGTCCGAGACTACAAGGCGGAGAATACAAGTGTGGCGCAAGTCGCGGAAGGCTAATCCGTTTCCAAATAGGGGCACTAAGATCCTGTTATACAAAAGAGCTAAAAGCTATTCTTATCCTGATCCCCTTAGATCTTAAACTCGCAAAAAAGGGGCTATGAAATCTATAGTTAGACTCAGACAGAAACGACTGTGGGGGAAAAGACACTACGTTGATCATCAACCAAATTCGATTAGTAATGAAGAGATAATCGTATACTTATGTATTTATGTATATAGATCTATGGACCTGTTCTCGAGGGAACCGGGTGCCACAGAAAATTGAATGATAAGCTACATATATGGCATAGTCGAAAGGCATACAACTGCCTTAGATACCTTGGCTTAAAAAATCAAGTGTTTGGTTATTGCTACCGCAAAAATACCCTTAGACTTGGGATATATGGGGAAGTTGGCCTAAAGCAAAAGCACATTGCAGTGCCACATAAGAAGACAAATAATGAGACCATGGATGAATTGATAAAGTTTGGCAAATCGTCAACACACGAATCCGAATCTTCTTGAAGTAATGAAGGTAGATTGCACATGGGAGCGAATAGCCTTCGGAATCAGAAGATGCCTCGGATTCTTAGCGGTAAACCCGATGAAGGAAAGGAAAGGCTTCTATTTACATTAGGCACTCATCAGTCGAATGAGCTCAGATGGCCATATAGTTTTTATGTACGACTTAGTGTAACAAAACAAGTGGATGGTGACGTCTATGTTAGTAGGACGATATCGAAACTGGAAAGAGGTCCACATTTGCTTTGGCAGTAAGTTTTTTAAGTGGACGTGAGAAAACTTTGACTATGTTGGATTCCTAACTATTTCGTGCATAGAGAACCAACGAAGATATTCAGTTAAAAGCAATCATATCGCCAGCTTAGTAGAGTGAAAAGTTGCTAAGTCCACTTTTTATGAAAACTCATATTTTGATACAGGGGTCTAGAGAAGTTAAAAATGAATCGTTTCGAAAAAGGTAAGGATCCTTGTTTTCTTGTTTATATTCAATGAAAGGAAAATTTGCTAAATCAGTACGAAATCTTTTAAAAAAGACTAAACCCCTCTCTCTGACTTGTATAGAGTTCTGCTTTGCTTTAAACAGGAAAGCTGTAGTATAGAAAGTTTTGCGAAATACTTGAAGAAAATGGCTATACGAAGTTTATTCCTCTCCTGTACAGTTTTCAAATTGGGACTTAGGCAACTTTTCACTCTAAGCTAGCGATATGCCCTTCTGATGAATAATGCGTTCCCAAACGCCGGCCAGACAGTGCAAATTTACCACACTTACTTAAAATGGAATTGTAAGTGACAGTGATTGTGTTGCCAGAAAGTATTGATTGGTTTCTTTTAGATATGCTGCATTAAGTTTATTATTTCATTTTCAGAACAAAGCAATTATTTCTATGTATGTATGTATGGTTGTTTAAATTGAAACGTACAGCGATTATTTCCAGCAAAAATTTTCTCATTGATTTCAAAAACCATAATCGCGTACTTTTTTCTTCTAAACTATTAATTATAATTTCCATAAATGGACCTTTTTTTAATCTCAACAACAATAAAAAAAAATCGGTACGCCTATTTCACACAAAACAATTTCCACAGAAAATGCTAAAGTACTGAGTAGTATCTATTTGCAAGCAAAAAAAAAACAAAAGAGCAAAATATGCAGGAAGAAAGATTATGAATGGAATGCAAAACACAAATGCATAAATGCATACATATAAATGTATTATGTGCATAGCTATAAAAAAAAAATTTTAGTGTCATATTTCGGATGCATCACGGGCCAGGTGTAGCGTGTATTTATGTATGCACAAAGATGCATTTAGGTTGAATTTAAGGATGCAAACAAAGAAACATACAGACAAGTACATACATATATGTATGTATGTGTGGAGTTTAATGCTAGTGATCTGACACCTAAGCAGCGATTTGCTATCAAAAAACACGTTTATATACATACATATATGTATGTATGTTTGCACTATATACTAAGTATCTATATATTTGTATATTTTAATACATATAGTCACGCATAGGAATATGTACACAGAAACATAAAACTCTCTTGTCTTTCTAGGTAAGCACAACTAGGAGGTATTCGCATTTTATGCCATTGCTGCACCTTGTTTGGTTAGGTTTTAAAATTCCTATTGTTTGTTAAAATTGTTGAGATTTTATTCTGCAAAGCAGGAGCAACTGTGCAAATATACTTTTCTGGTGTACGTATGTGTGTGAGTAAGCAACTACGAAGGGGGTTGAATGCAATTGGGATGAGCGAGGTAAAATAACATACATAGTTCTAGATGTGTTTGAAAACATACATAAATAAATAGGTATATGTGCTAGATGAATGTATGGATATATGTATGTATCTTACTCTAAATTACTTAAACAATTTTGATTTTAGTAAAAAATATATGTAGGTATGTATGCACGTCATTAGTGAGACTAGATTGGTGTCTGATATATGTATAAAATTGTGACTGTTGTTTTCGTATATATACCTGAAAATATAATTTTCTTATACATACACTGCCGGCAAAAAGTATTGGCACAGCAAATTTTTCACAATATGTGCAGCAATTTTTTTTTCTAATATGTTCCCGCCAATTTTTTATAAAAATATGGTTCATTCTACAACAAAAGTGTGTTGCACAAAGTTTAGGAATTATATTTTTATGTTTTTTTAAAGCTTTTTTTTTATAAAAAAAATAGGCGGAAAAATATTAGAAAAGAAACAGTTGCATATATTGTGAAAAATTTGCTGTGCCAATACTTTTTGTCGGCAGGGTAGCTGATTTTTATACCCACAAAACCTGAGAGCAAGATAAATACTATCCAACATATTTATTAAGTAAGAAGGGCCTTTTTCCAGAGAATATCGATACAGTGCGTGTACTTTCAAAACAAACCGACATGCGAATTACCGAGAGATAGAGTCATCCCTGGACATCAGGACCGCCAGCAGCAAAAAATAGTTGCCCGTTAGTTAAGAAAATATAGTTCTTTGCAACTTTACTAGTTAAGCAACGCGGAAATGGTATACAAAAATTAGGTTTACCTAAATTTCTAAGCACCCGCAGCGTGGAATTTATGGGTCATCTATCTTACATCCCTACAGACTAGGCACCAAATGACTTCTTCTTGAACCCTAAAAATTGGGGAAAAATGTATGCCTAACAGGTCGTTGAACCCTGCAAACCCAGGTTTCAGAGGTTACAGCTTTTGAGTAGTAAAAATAAAAAATGTTTCACTGTCCTTGACAGTTAGATAATCTTAACCAGAAGATACAATGTAAAGATTCCAGGTTAAAAATGCACTTTAAATCATGGAACAAACCTTTCTATCAAGTTTTAGGCGACAGTTTAAAACTGGAGAATAGCGTCAATGGTGGTGCTTTTTTTAAATTAACCTCTGCCCTGAGTGTCTGTTAAAGTCGACTGCCTCTCTGACCCAACAGCAACGCTTATTCATTTGTAATCCCCTTGAAACAGAAAAAACTCCTGATTAACGCCAAAGATGTTACCAAAAAAAAATAGTTATTTTGTTAGTTTCTTTACCAAGACATAAACAAATTAACATAACGTATTATCCTACTGCAAGGTGAACATATCCATTCTTCCCTTCGGTAACTTACTCGAAGGATGACATGTGAGGCCGTTGGCTGTATTGGGTAGGGTATGGTCCGTGATTACATATCGGATACTCAGGGATTCCCAGAAAAAAAACAATATTCTATTCGTTAAAGACATGAAACTATGTAAACATCGAGAGTCATACACAAAATCTAAGAAGTTAGGGCAATCATGTATTTGCTCCTTCATCAATATATCTTAAATATTATATAAGGTAAATTTTAGTCCTTAGAAAACCACAGTTCTGCTGAATTTCTCAACATATGAATGTTTCTATGTATAGTAGACTGTTTCAAATAAAAGATAATAAAAATATTTTTTTTGCAATCGCATTTGGAATTTTCGTTGTGGGTCACAAAAAAAAAAACTTTGCCAAAATTTCTGCCCCCTATCGTCATTTTCCAGTTAAAGTGAAAAATATAATTTCCGTTAAATAAATAAAAAGCAAGTATAATAAAGTGCAAGTTTAAGTAGCCATGTAGGACTATCGTTGATTTTTGGCAATCTTTTTTGTTGCAGATGCCGATAAATTTCTTTTATATAAAAAATCGTCGAACATATGCACATATTTCGTATGGAAAAAACTGACTGGCGGATGCTTTTCCACAGTTTTTTTTTTGGTAACCTTCAACGAAATTTTCGTGAGGCTGAAAAATAGTCGTTTTTTTACACAATCTTATGTATGGTATATGAATGCATATTTTATGATGCTCGGATTTTAATGGGTATCTACTATTTGATCCTTTGGTAATTACATGTACATACTTACACTCGTATGTAGGTATGTTTACACGCATCAAGACACAAATAGACTAATCATTTTCGGTATGCTTACTACATTCATATCGTAAATTCATAAAAATAACAATCAAAATAAATCGCGCAACCATAAAAGTGCATTCACGAATGCACAAATACAAAAACAAAGTGAGCGTGCACAAATGTGATTACATATACAACAAAAGGGCACAGGTACGAATACGACGAGAGGGAAGAAGTATTTATTAGGTACGATTTACTACTATAAGCATACGTATGTATGAATATGTATGTACCCAACAAACATTTAGGTTTGAGCTCAACTTGAGGTTAAGTTGAGAACTAAGGGTTTTTCTCAAATCTCCAACGTTGTTTCTCAACAGTACCTCAAGTGGAGGACCATAGCGTTCTCAACGAAAAGGGCATTTTTCTTTGTATGAAAAAGGGACTGTTTCTCAAGTTGAGAAAATGCTAGTTCTCAACTTGAACTCCAATGTAATTCTCCAATTGGTCTCAAACATATCATTGCAATACTGAAATTGAAATAGTAAAATACCTTACACCTTTTTGATTTAAACGACATACATACATAGATGAATTTAAATATTAATTTTTCATTTTATTACTCCTTTTGTAGTGTGTAGTTAATCAATATCGAATTACAATAATTCACTGCACAGTATACAGTCCGACAGTAATTTTGCCACTTGATTCACTTAGCGTTTTATCTTCATTCAAGATTATTTGAGGATACTTTGAAGATTATTTACTTTTTGTTGGTAATTTTCCTCTTTATATGTGACACGTAAAGTTAAAAGGGACGTACGCTCAGAAAAAAAGATTTCGAGAAAAACGACTTTGAAGTTTACCAAGTTGATTTTGATGCTTCTGAACGTTTTAATGGATTGAAACTCGTTACTCGAGGGTTTTTTGGTGTCACTGATTACGAATCCGATGTTAGTTTTCCAAAATTGAAAATGGCGGATCCAATATGGCGGATGACTTTTTTAAAAATTGATCGGAATCGTTTGAAACTCATTACCCGGGGGTTTTTGGTGTCACTGATTACGAATCCGATGTTCGTTTTTAAAAATTCAAAATGGCGGATCCAATATGGCGTAAAAAATTTAAAATTTTTTCGGATTCATGTGAAACTCAAAAATGTCGTTGACACCGAAAACGAGGTCAGTGATTACGAATCCGATGTTCGAAAACCCCCGAGAAACGAGTTTCAAGCGAATTTGATTATTTTCAGAATAGTTTGTCAGATTTGATTTTTTTGTACTTTTTTAAGTGAAATTGTGAAAAAACTAATACAGCTAGAAAGCTGCGGTTTAGTGCATTGAAAAGAGTGGCCCGTTTACTATAAGAGTCGATGAAAAAGTGATAACCGATTTCTTCTGACCGTAGGTCCCTTTCAACTTTACGTGTCACATATAGCTTTCGTGTTTCACTTGATAATTAAAAATTCTTTTCTCTATCACTTTTTGCGTATCTGCGCATCGGTTAGAGATGAGTTAGAGAATGCTGTTGGATATCAACTTGAGAACCAAGGTTGGAGAAATATTTTTTTTTGGTGTTTATTGGGTACATACACTTGTATGTATGTATTTATGTATGTAAGTATGCCAAACTAGGAGTAAGCAGTTTTCTACCAATTCGAATAGATTTGCGATTTTCTCATCTTATTTTTTTGTCTCATCAGTATTTGATCTGCGGTAAGTAGTTTTACACACATCTACGTATATAAGTAGTTGTGTATCTTTGTACATACTTGTATGTATATTCACACAGAAAAGTGCAAACCTACATAAATGCTGTTTAAGCAAAATTCCTGCCAACACTACATTTTATGCTGAGCTGTCAGCTGTTGTTATTATTTGTTTAATGCCACCAAAGGTAGTACTCTTATTTATGTATGTATGTATGTATGTATCTATATAGGTGTGCATGCATTTCTTATTTTATACTAGCAGAAGCAGCTGTTCTCAAGCCCGTTAAGCAGGAAATACGATTCGTAGATCTACAAGTAACTCGTACCAAGCATCCAACTCAACACAAAGGAACAAAAAAAAAAAACGATAAGAAAAAAAAAAACAAAAACTGAAAAGATATATATGCAATGAGTTGAGTGAAACGGAGTTGAAAAGGTACGTTTATGTAGAATCATTAATTAAATTTAAGATTTGCTATTTGGTTACTTCTTTTGAATTTGCTGCTCTATTCATTATGGCACTTGTGTATTGGTGTGTGTGCGTGCGCGCGATTTCTTTGCTTTGACTATGAAAGTTAGGACCAGGTGCTGGGCAGCGTTTATTAAAAACGAAATATTAAATTATATGCTTGGGAAAATGGCACATTTTCGATTTCAACCCTGCATTGTGAAACGTTGATGCGTTTTCAATTTAACCCTCTGATTGTTGAAGCTTTGAA